>NC_141875.1:267417661-267569176 GCF_056163025.1 Triticum urartu
GGCGTCGGGCCAGATGTCTGGGCTCCATAGTGGGCCAGATGTCCGGTCAGGGATGCCGGATGTCCGGGCTGGCCTGGGTCGCTTCCAGATACATTCAGTGATGAAGGGCCAGATTTCCGGGGACATGGGCCGGATGTCCGGCTGTTGTAGCAGCTGGCTCTTCTTCCTTCTCCTTCCTTCACTTCCGCGCGCACCTAGCCTTGGTCCTTGGGCTCTCCATGGTCTCCTTGGGTGTACCTGAGTATGCACAAGGTCCACGCTTGAAGTAGCATCCATGTCTTGCAAGCGGAAAGGAAGATTCGGTAACGAGCGAGTTCACCTTAGGTCCAATGGTGTATGCTCGAGGTCTCGGCATGTGGGCACTTGGGGCTTGGGGAGTAGTTGTAGTGTACATGGGGATAATCTTAGGATGGTCCGCATCAGAAGGTGTTAAACTGGGTATCGTCGTTCTCATTCCTGTACTTGATCCACATTGGAAGGATATGTGAATGACACCAAACGGCAACGACAACGGCTGCCTCTTATACTAACTTGGCCGACTCTGTAGCATCACGTGGCGTTTTTAAACCTGCCTCAAAATGGATCTCCATTCTTCCTCCTTTAGATTTTGTTAATCTTTTAAACATTATCCATGATGTCTATTTCCGCTTGAGCCGTGGTGCTAGTTCAACAACAAATATGGAAAGTGTTAGTGCACATCAAACCGTGAGAGTACAAATAAAGGAGCATGCAACTGCAACTTGACTCGGTCAGGTACCGTCTTGGTGTTGATGCTCATGAGATTCAATGATCTTGCCAAGTCCTGTTGTGTTAGCTGTGCTTCAAAAGTGGTGTTCGGTGTGAAGGTATCTTTGGAACAGGTGATGTTTTCTTGAACTATGTCGGTATTTCCCCAAGGAGGAAGGGATGATGCAGCACATCAACGGTAGATATTTCCCTTAGTGATGAGACCAAGGTTATCGAGCCAGTAGGAGAACCACGCAACACTACGTGAACGACACCTGCATACAAATAAAAAATAGTCGCAACCCGACGTATTAAAGGGGTTGTCAATCCCTTTCGGGTAACGATGAAAGAAGTTGGCAAAAAGACGGGATAAAAATATAATAGATTGGATAAATAGATCTCACGGGAACGTGAGATAAAATAAATAAGAATAAATTGCGGCAAGGTATTTTTGTATTTTTGGTTTAATAGATCTAAAAATAAAAGCAAATAAAAATAGATTGCAAAGGCCGGGGGCCCGTAGATTTCACTTGTGGCTTCTCTCGATAAAAATAGCAAACGGTGGGTAAACGAATTACCGTTGGGAAATTGATAGAACTTCAAATAATCATGATGATATCCAGGCAATGATCATTATATAGGCATCACGTCCAAGATTTGTAGACCGAATCCTGCCTGCATTTATTACTATTACTCCACACATCGACTGCTATCCAGCATGCATCTAGTGTATTAAGTTCATGGAGAAACGGAGTAATGCAATACGAATGATGACATGATGTAGACAAGATCTATTTATGTAGAAATAGACCCTATCTTGTTATCCTTAATGTCAACGATATACATGTGTCAGTTCTCCTTCTGTCACTGGGATCAAGCACCGTAAGATCGAACCCATCACAAAGCACCTCTTCCCATTGCAAGATAAATAGATCAAGTTGGCCAAACAAAACTTAAATATCAGAGAAGAAATACGAGGTTATAAGCAATCATGCATATAAGAGATCAAAGAAGACTGAAATAACTTTCATGGATAAAAAGATAGATCTGATAATAAACTCAAAGTTCATCAGATCCCAACAAACACACTGCAAAAAGAGTTACATCATATGGATCTCCAAGAGACCATTTTATTGAGAATCAAACGAGAGAGAGAGAGGAATCCATCTAGCTAATAACTACGGACCCGTAGGTCTACAAAGAACTACTCATGCATAATCGAAGACGGAGAGGCACCAATGGACATGATGACCCCCTCCGTGACGGTGTCTAGATGGGATCTTGTCATGGAATTGTCACGGAGATGTCCTAGAGGAAGGACTTAGTAGCAGAGCCATCGTAGCTAGGTCAGCTCAAAGGGGTTAAACGGGACAAAGGACACATTTTGGCCCGTTACGATGAAGGTAAAGGCCTACTCTATTTTGGTATTGTATTGCTAGGGTTTCGATTAACAGGGAGCGAATACGCTTGACCTAGTTCTCGTTCTCTTGTTTCTTGTCTTAAGCCGCCGCCGGGTCATCCCTTTATATACACAGGTTGACGCCCGGCGGTTTAGATAGTCCCGGTCGGCTCATACACAATGTGTCCGGCTCGGTGACTAACTACACATGCCTTACAACACAAGTCATACATACATGGCGGTTCATCCTCCCGGGCCTTAAGCTTCTTCTGGGCCTTGGACCGTCAATGGGCTTATATGATCCATCATCTTCATTTGTAAACAGCCAGTGGTATGACCCGACCCCTCCTGCAAGGTTCATACCCAATAGTTAAATCCCCAACATTAGGCCCCAGGTTGATTTGAAGTTGTTCACATCAATCATTGTTACCTCTTGAGCATGCGTTGGTTTTCCCTTGAAGAGGAAAGGGTGACGCAGCAAAGCAGCGTAAGTATTTCCCCTCAGTTTTTGAGAACCAAGGTATCAATCCAGTAGGAGACCACGCACGAGTCACCTCGTACCCACACAAACAAATAAGAACCTCGCAACCAACGTGATAAAGGGGTTATCAATCCCTTCACGACCACTTGCAAGAGTGAGATCTGATAGAGATGATAATAATAAGATAAATATTTTTGGTATTTTTATGATATAAATTGAAAGTAAAGATTGCAAAATAAAGTATATTGGAAACTTATATGATGGAGAATAGACCCGGGGGCCATAGGTTTCACTAGTGGCTTCTCTCAAGATAGCATAAGTATTACGGTGGGTGAACAAATTACTGTCGAGCAATTGATATAATTGAGCATAGTTATGAGAATATCTAGGTATGATCATGTATATAGGCATCACGTCCGTGACAAGTAGACCGACTACGGTCTGCGTCTACTACTATTACTCCGCACATCGACCTCTATCCAGCATGCATCTAGACTATTAAGTTCATAAGAATGGAGTAACACTTTAAGCAAGATGACATGATGTAGAGGGATAAACTCATGCAATATGATATAAACCCCATCTTTTTATCATCGATGGCAACAATACAATACATGTCATTTCCCCTACTATCCCTAGGATCGAGCACCGCAAGATTGAACCCAAAGCTAAGCACTTCTCCCATTGCAAGAAACATCAATCTAGTAGGCCAAACCAAACTGAAAATTCGAAGAGACTTGCAAATATAACCAATCATACATAAAAGAATTCAGAGAAGATTCAAATATCATTCATAGATAATCTTGATCATAAACCCACAATTCCTCGGATCTTCACAAACACACCGCAAAAGAAGATTACATCGAATAGATCTCCAAGAGAATCAAGGAGAACTTTGTATTGAGATCCAAAGAGAGAGAAGAAGCCATCTAGCTAATAACTATGGACCCGAAGGTCTGAGGTTAACTACTCACACATCATCGGAGGGGCTATGGAGTTGATGTAGAGGCCCTTCGTGATCAATGCCCCCTCCGGCGGAGCTCTAGAAAAGGCCCCAAGATGGGATCTCTTGGGTACGGAAGGTTGCGGCGGTGGAATTAGTTTTTCGTGGTGCTCTTCGATGTTTTCAGGGTACGTAGGTATATATAGGAGGAAGAAGTAGGTCGGTGGAGCCACGAGGGGCCCACGAGGGTGGAGGGCGCGCCTAGGGGGTAGGCGCGCCCTCCTGCCTCGTGGCCTCCTCGTTGCTTGCTTGACGTCCACTCCAAGTCCTCTGGATCATGTTTTTTTCCAAAAATCACGCTCCCGATGGTTTCATTCCGTTTGGACTCCGTTTGATATTCTTTTTCCGTGAAAAACTGAAATAGGCAAAAAACAACAATTTGGGCTGGGCCTCCGGTTAATAGGTTAGTCCCAAAAATAATATAAAAGTGTATAAATAAGCCCGTTAAACATCCAAAATAGAATATATAATAGTATGGAGCAATCAAAAATTATAGATACGTTGGAGACGTATCATGCATCCCCAAGCTTAATTCATGCTCGTCCTCGAGTAGGTAAATGATAAAAACAGATTTTTTTTGATGTGGAATGCTTCCTAACATATTTCTCAATGTAAATTTTCTTTATTGTGGCATGAATGTTCAGATCCGAAAGATTCAAGATAAAAGTTTAATATTGACATAAAAATAATCTATACCTACTATTAAAGGGAATAGGTATTCTTGGTTTGGTTTAGTCCTTTTCGTTTGGTTTACACACGTTAAGCGATCTGGGGCAGGTACTTGTATGTTGATGGGCCTTTTATGGGCTTTCATGGAGAGACCACGAAAAATAATTGGGTCAAAATAAATCAACATTGTGGGAATTAAACACAAGACCTCTTGTCTATCTCTTAGATGTAACAACCAAAGACTTATGAAAATTTCATATTTACTAATCCAACCTCATTCTAAATATACGAGTGGCAGTCATCATGTTTAATTTTTTTTGCGAGAAAAGGAGTTGATATTAAAACGACCAAATTACAGAAAGGTCCACACAAAAAAGGAAATTACAACCAAGCCCCTCTGCAACCTGGCTACGCCGGCACCGTGGACGAGTCGGTGACTCACCGTTTGCGGCTGCTCGCTGACGCCTTGGATAGAAGCAGCCCCCCAGGCGAAACAGGAAGTCTTCGATCAACGGTCCCTGAGGACCTACACCCATGGATGTCGTCGTCGTCGCACCGCTCAACATCGCCTTCCTTCTCCAGATCTTCCACCGTCGGAATTGCCATCCCTCGATCTCCAGCATGGGGGAACCGTGCACGGCCGCTTCACTGAGCAGCGAGCACAAAGAAAGGACCTGGTCCACAGCAGAGCTCCACCGGAACTTCACCGTCGAAGGGGAGACCAACACCCGCAAAAAGCCGATCTAGTCGTGCCGCCGCCTCCACGACGCCACCGGCTGGCTCCCTAGGCACGCCTACACTATGTACACGTTTCAAATCGGGCCTCCCCCGTCCTCCCGCCGCCGGAGCGGCTGGCGGAGGGCGAGGGAGCCGCCGATTCGGCAATGGCGAGGTGGAGAGCCCAGGGTTCGCACAAATCGCCCTTCGTTCCTGTAGATGGTGAAGGGTGAGGTCCAAGGCTCATGTTTAGGGAGAAGAGTAAAGCGGGTGAGGACTTCATGGTAATTAATGAAAGGGTTATGCTTAAATGCCATTAAAAATGATTGTACTTAAATGGAATCAGTGGGAGATTATGCGCCGCAAAGAAAATATGAACACGACTAAATTGCAACGTATTTTTTTATGTTCATTTTGTAGAAGGGCGATGTTGCGTTGCAACATGTTCTTCATAATGAATCCAATGTTGTGGGACATTATGCTTGTGCAAAACATCAATTTTCTCTGTTGCAACGCACGGGCATATGTGCTAGTAATACTTCAAGCATACTAACTAAGCAATCATGTCTTCTCAAAATAACATGGCCAAAGAAAGTTCATCCCTACAAAATCATATAGTTTGGTCATGCTCCATTTTTGTCACACAAGAATGCTCTCATCATGCACAACCCCGATGACAAGCCAAGAAATTGTTTCATACTTTAGTAATCTCAAACTTTTTTCAACTTTCATGCAATACATGAGCGTGAGCCATGGATATAGCACTATTGGTGGAACAGAATATAATGAAGGGGGTTATGTGGAGAAGACAAAAAGGAGAAAGTCTCACGTTGACGCGGCTAATCAATGGGAGATGCCCATCAATTGATGTCAATGCAAGGAGTAGGGATTTCCATGCAACGGATGCACTAGAGCTATAAATGTATGAAAGCTCAACAAAAGAAACTAAGTGGGTCTGCATCCAACTTGCTTGCTCACGAAGACCTAGGGCACTTGAGGAGGCCCATTGTTGGAATATACAAGCCAAGTTATATAATAAAAAATTCTCACTATTATATGAAAATGACAAAACAAGAGGCTGTCTATCATAAAGATCATGGTGCTACTTTGAAGCACAGGTGTGGAAAAAAGGATAGTAGCATTGCCCCTTTTTATTTATATTTTTTGGGCCTTTTTTATTTGGCCTTTCTCTTTTTTTTCTTGGGACAATGCTCTATTAATGATGATCATCACACTTCTATTTATTTACAACTCAGTGATTACAACTTGATACTAGTACAAGATATGACTCTATATGAATACCTCCGGCAGTGTACCAAGATGTGCAATGACTCATGAGTGACATGTATGAAAGAATTCTGAACAGTGGCCTTGCCACAAATACGATGTCAACTACATGATCATGCAAGGCAATATGACAATGATGCTGCGTGTAATAATAAACGGAACAGTGGAAAGTTGCATGTCAATATATCTCGGAATGGCTATGGAAATGCCATAATAGGTAGGTATGGTGGCTGTTTTTAGGAAGATATAAGGAGGTTTATGTGTGATAGAGCGTATCATATCACGGGGTTTGGATGCACCGGCGAAGTTTGCACCAACTCTCAAGGTGAGAAAGGGCAAGGCACGGTACCGAAGAGGCTAGCAATGATGGAAGGGTGAGAGTGTGTATAATCCATGGACTCAACATTAGTCATAAAGAACTCACATAATTATTCCAAAAATCTACAAGTCATCAAAAACAAAGTATTACGCGCATACTCCTAGTGGGATAGATTGGTAGGAAAAGACCATCTGATGCGGATCATCATACTGACATCACCACGTCAAGAGTCTGTTCGGCGAGTGATACGTGCGACATCTACCTCACATACACAAAGGTGAATCATCTCCTTTACACGTGCTCACTTGACCCCTTCGAGGATGGTATACTACTTGACACTCCACTCGTGTGCATGCATAGGTATTATTGGAACACTACGGACGAGGAGGAGGAGTGCAAGCGCCAAGGAACAACTACACCATCCATGAGGGAAGCCTGGAAAAGAAGACGCAAGAATAAGAGTTGTCGAAGAAGCTCCAGCCACCGGACGACCGGTCTGGTCCAGACGTCCGGCGCCTGAAGATCCACCGGACGATCGGCCCTGACCGGATGGCCGGCGATCCCGTACCCGAGCCAAATGAGCGGACGTCCGACGACCGGATGACCGGCTACCGCCGGAAATCCGGCACTCCAGTGTCCGATCTAGATCGAGCGGACGTCCGACGTCTACCGGACGTCCGGCCTCCCGTGAGTTTCCGGACGTCCGACCCTTGGCTGTGTCCAGTTGCGGGCTGAGGCCCATGTACCCGCTTCACTTCACCCCCCATTTTCACTAAGACTATAAGTAGACCTCTCCCTCCTCCTTTTTAAGGTTAGCAAATGTGATAGCTCATTTAGCGATAGAGCTTTGCTCATCCATACGGATCTACTCCACGTGAGAGACTGTGGCCTCTCCGGAGAAGATCCACGTTGGATTCAAGACCCCCTCTTGGGTGGCCCCCTTCAAGACCTCCTCATGGAGATGAACCTTACCTTGTATCTTTCCCTTTGTTGCTCATGTACCTTGTGGATCTTGTGTGTTTGATTGTCTAGTGGATGTGTGATTGGACTTGTCCATGAGTGTTTCCCTTAAGTTTCAAGTGGAATTTAGTGAGTCTTTTCCTTCTATCATCAAGTACATTAAGGGTAAGGAAAACATTGTGGCGGATGCCCTTTCCCGCATATGCATGCTTGTTACTCAACTTGAATTGGATGTCATTGGTTTTGAGCATATGAAAGACTTGTATGAGCATGACTCTACTTTTCTACTCCTTATGCTAAGTGTTTGATGCACACCTCTTGGGGACGCTATTACATCAAAGATGGATATCTTACGAGAGCTAACAAACCTTGCATCCCCGAGACTTCTCTTTGTTTGTTGTTTTTGTAGGAATCTCATGGAGGAGGCTTAATGGGACACTTTGGACGCGACAAGACGTTCTCTACGCTCTCAAAGAACTACTATTGGCCCAAGATGTTTCGTGACGTCAACCGCTTCACCAACCGATTCACTACATGTCGCAAAGCTAAGTCTAAAGCTCAATCCGATGGCCTTTATATGCCTCTACCAATTCCATATCAACCATGGGAAGACATTAGCATGCACTTTGTACTTTGTTTGCCTAGGACTAGAAATGGGAAGGATTCGGTATTTGTCGTTGTGGACCATTTCTCAAAAATGGCACATTTTATTCCTTGCAACAAGATAGACGATGCTTCACATGTTGCTACTCTCTTTTGTGGGGAAATATTGTGTCTACATGGAGTGCCAAAGACGATCGTCTCGGACCGCGATGTCAAGTTCCTTAGCTACTTTTGGAAGACGCTATGCGCCAAGCTCGGAATGAAGCTACTCTTCTCCACGGCTTACCATCCTCAAACTGATGGCCAAACAGAAGTTACCAACCGCACGCTCTCCGCTCTACTTCGAGTACTCATCAAGAAGAACCTCAAGGAGTGGGAGGAGTGCCTACCTATCGCCGAGTTTTCCTACAACCGAGCAAGACACTCAACAACCGGCAAGTCCCCTTCGAGGTCGTCTATGGATTCAACCCTTTTTCCCCATTAGACATCCTTCCTCTACCACTCCAAGAGCGCATCAATTTGGACGCAAGTGCACATGTGACTCATCTCAAGAAGGTACATGAAGATATAAGACATACTATCGAGCGCCAAGTACAACAACTTGCGACCAAGCTCAACATCAACAAGCACCCCATGGTCTTCAACATTGCTGATCTCGTGTGGCTACACCTTCGCAAGGACCGCTTTCCACAAGAACGTAAGTCCAAGCTTCGACCATGAGTGGATGGACCCTTCAAGGTTCTTGCACGCTACAATGAAAACACTTACAAGATCGACATTCCTCGCGACAAGTACTCCATGAGCGACATCTTCAGCGTCAAAGATCTCTCTCCCTACCATGGTGTTGAAGAATTTGATCCGAGGACGGATCTTCCCCAAGGGAGGGGAGATTATCGGAGCATCCCAAGGTCATCTCCATGGACCTACCATCGTCTCACCAAGTGCCTAGCGGACACATGACACGAGCACGTGCAAGAGCTCCTGAAACCGAGGTGACATCTATCCTCTCACATTTCCACTTTGATGCACATGAGACATGGCTACTACCTCATACGGACACTTTGTGCATACTCAGGTATCATGGAGAAGCTAAGGAGCAAGGAGAAGAAGAGAAGGAAGATGGACATGAAGATGGAGAAGAATAAGAGCTCCGGAAGGAATCCCAGCCACCAAACGACCGGCTGGGACGGGACGTTCGGAGTCTGAAGCAACAACCGAGCCCCAACGAGCGGACGTTCGGTCCGGACCGGACGACCGGTGCCCCTGCACCCGAGCCAAACGAGCGGACGAACGGCGCCAATAGACATCCGGCGACAGGACGAGCGGCAGCCACCGGAATTCCGCTACACCAGCATCCGAGCCAGAATGAGCGGATGACCGCCAGCCACCGGACGTCCGGCCCCTGGCTGTGTCCAGTTGCGGGCTGAGGCCCATGTACCCCTTCACTTTGCCCCCCATTTGCACTATGACTATAAATAGACCTCTCCCACCTCCTAGTTAGGGTTAGCAAAGGATTAGCTCATATTTCGTGTGAGAGCTTTGCTCATCCACTTGGTTACCTTCTACTCGGAGATTCGAGCATCCTACAGAGAAGATCCCTCAAGCAGATTCAAGACCCCCTATAGCAACGCATACCTACCAATGAAATAATATCATTTGGTGCGTGGAAGCTTGCTATCCATGTGCCAGAGCCATTAGTTGGTTGCAAGATCTTATGGGTTTCACCTCTAGCCTACCCCAACTTGTTTGGGACTAAAGGCTTTGTTGTTGTTTATTGTTGTTTTTGTTGGGTCCACTTCCCACGTTCCACAAAGAGCTAACCTCCCCTACCCCTTCGCACCTCCACATTATCTGTGCCTCCTCGGTGCAAATAGCACACAACAGATTTGTGTATGTAGAAAAAAACATATCTTTCCTCCGACCACCTATCTCCGCTGATTCATCTCTCCCATTGGCCTGGATCCCCTAACCTTTCTCCTCCGATTCCCCCTTGGAGACGCTCTCCATGCCTCTCCATGCGCCCCCGCATCCATGGGTCGCCGTCGCTAGTGCGGCTCCGCTCCTCATCTGGTTTGATTGATCGGCGTCTCCACACGCACCGCAGCTGAATTGGACGCTGACGGTTCTGCTCCGCCTCGGCTAAATCGACTTTGACGCTGACGGTTCGGTAAGGCACTCCTCCCATGTTCTCTTATCCTTCTAGCTGCTGCCCACCTAAATGGCTGCCGCACATCACGCGCGAGTCTGAAGGCGCTACACGCACCACACACACACCGCCTCTGTGCCCCTTCCCCAGCGTCTTAGTGTTGTTCGACGCCGCCGCCCGACCCTCTACTGCGGCAGGCAGCCGATGCCCCCCCCCAAGCGTCGCCTCGGCGTCCCCCTCCCAACCATGTTATGATTCTTGACTGTGCGTCCATCATCTCTGTGAACGCCCGTCATGATTGCGAGTTCCTCTGGTGGTTAAAATAATTGTACATCTTCTCTGCCTGGTTGATATGCAGGTAGTGTGTTTTCCTCTTCTAGTTGATATACAGGTAATGGGTGCCCATTGGATGTTGATGCCATATAGGAAATAGGGAAGCACCCCAATGCATTGCAGTTGGGTTTGAGAAATAATTGTTCTTATAATGCAAGTTGGGCTCTGTTAATTGGCGAATTCTATTTTAGAAGCAGACTTTTATAGGAAAAAAGTAGGTGCCACAATCTTGACCACCCTGTTAAGATATTCAAGACCTGATTTAGATTGACCTTGTAGTTTTGATTTGTTGAATCACAAGCTAACAAGAATCTCTTGTATGCCTGCACCGAATCATTTAAAAATATGTGCTTTCAACAATTGTTTATATGTCAACTCCTCCAAATTAGGAACACAACTAATGACACCACGTGTGAGTCTGGTACTTCATTTGTGAGCAGTTCTGCTGAATAAGTACTGAGCAAATGACATGATATTTATTAAAAATAAGGAACTTCTTTTGTCTACTGACAACCATCACAATTAAGTAATTTAGTTTTTGGTGAAAAATGAAATGACTTGATTGTTATACAGTTAGAAGATTTCCCTTTTCTTTTTAGTGTGCATTATGAATTAAATTAAAATTATGCATTTATCTTTTAGTAGTGCATGTCCAAGTCAGTTGTGATGCAAATCACAAACTAAAAGACTTACATCTAGAGAAATGACATCGCCTAGTGCTCATCATACTTAGTACTTGAATAGGAGCAGCATTATGTAATACATATCTTCTTGTGAGTTGTGAATTGCTCCCTCGGTCCCGTAATGTAAAACTTTTTTGATAATGTAAGATGTTTTTTGACACAAGTGTAGTAACAAAAAATGTCTTATATTATGGGACAGAGGGAGTAAATGACTAATAAACACTTTGTATTATGATATGCATAAAAAACTGGTAGTAGTTTGCATGTGTTGTAGTTTGAGTGCGTTTATCTTGTTCTGTCATGAAAGTTAACAATGAGTTTATGTGATATTCAGGGGTGCTGTTCAAAGAAGTAGGTAGCTTGCATGAATTCTTCTTGCGGGAACTGTGCAGAATCCAGGACAATTTGGTCTCCCCATAACCACTTTGGTGTCCTATTATGGAACAAGTTATACACCACTCTGGTACATCTAATGTTCACTTGTCTTTTATGCGTATCGATAGTGTTCGTATCAAATTCTCATGTAACTCCCAGCTGGCTTAGTAACTAGAAAACCCCGACAAGATCCTCTGTATGATATCTCTAATTTGGATCCAAGCTCAAGAAGGAATACAGGTAGAGCTACTATTGACTTCCTCTATATATATGTAATGCAGGAACGTTATCACTGTTGATATTTGAATTTTGTTCCATTAACAAAAATAGTTCAAACTATGTGTATGGGATGTCCAACAGTGCAAATGATGTCTATGACCTATGTATATATTATAACACCCTCGATGCGACTATATCTCCCACGTGTCGAGGCACGACTTAGAGGCATAATCGCATTGAAGGCATATGTCGCAAGTTAGGCAATCTTCACAACATCCCATGTAATATAAATCATAAAGGGGAGATAACATAGTTGGCTTACACTCGCCACGTCAATCAAGTACATAAATAACATTACATCATCCAAACACTGATGGCCCGACTACGGCACCAAAATAAAAGAGAACCCAACATGCGACAACGGTCCCAATCACCCCCAACTGGGCACCACTACTGATCATCGGGAAAGGAAACATAGTAACGTTGAGAGTCTTCGTCGAACTCCCACTTGAGCTCATACGCATCTGCTGGAGCGGAATCATCGGGTCCTGCATCTGGTGTAATAGTAATCTGTGAGCCACAGGGACTCAGCAATCCCGCACCCTCACGATCAAGACTATTTAAGCTTATAGGTAAGGCAAGGTAAATATATGTGGAGCTGCAGCAAGCGACTAGCAAGTATGGTGGCTAACTTATTCGCAAAAGAGAGCGAGAAGAGCAGGCAAAGCGCGAGTGAGAAACTAGAGAGCAACCTGCGCAAACATTACTCCAACACCGTGTCCACTTCCCGGACTCCGTCGAGAAGAGGCCATCACGGTAACACACTCGGTTGATTCATTTTAGTTAAGTTAAGGTTCAAGTTATCTACAACCGGACATTAACAAATTCCCATCTGCCCATAACCGCGGGCACGGCTTTCGAAAGTTCAAATCCCTGCAGGGGAGTCCCAACTTAGCCCATGACAAGCTCTCACGGTCAACGAAGGAATAGACCTCCTCCCAAGACGTTCCGATCAGACTCGGTATCTCGGTTACTCAAGACACTTCGACAGGTTAAAACAAGACCAGCAACACCGCCCGAATGTGCCGACAAATCCCGATAGGAGCTGCACATATCTCTTTCTCAGGGCACACTCAGATTGTCCAAACTTCCGGTAGGCCAGCCCAGAGTTGCCCCTGGTAGCCACCGGCGGCTGACAGTTTGGACCAACACTCAGAGGAGCACTGGCTCGAGGGGGTTAAAATAATGATGACCCTTGAGTCTGCAGAACCCAAGGGAAAGAAAATGCTAGGTGGCAAATGGTAAAACAAAGGTTGGGCATTGCTGGAAAAGCTTTAATCAAGGCGAACTATCAAGGGGTTCCCATTATAACCCAACCGCGTAAGGAACGCAAAATCCGGGAACATAACACCGATATGACGGAAACTAGGGCGGCAAGAGTGGAACAAAACACTAGGCGAGAGGCCGAGCCTTCCACCCTTTACCAATTATATAGATGCATTAAGATATCAAGATAATATAATGATATCCCAACAAGTAAATAAAGGTTCCAACAAGGAACGGCCTCCAATCTTCACCTGCAACTAGCAACGCTATAAGAGGGGCTGAGCAAAGCGGTAACATAGCCAAACAACGGTTTGCTAGGACAATGGTGGGTTAGAGGTTTGACATGGCAATTTGGGAGGCTTGAAAGCAAGTGGTAGGCATCGTAGCATTGGCATAGCAAAAGAGCGAGCAGACTAGCATAGCAAAGATAGTAGTGATTTCGAGGGTATGGTCATCTTGCCTGCACAGTTGTCAGAGTTGACTGGATCCTCGAAAGCAAACTCAACGGGCTCCTCGTTAGCAAACTCGTCTCCCGGCTCTACCCAGACAAGACAAACAAGCAACAAGGATACAATCAACCACGTGCAAACTCAAACAATATGATGCAAAGATGATATGATATGCGGGATGCGATGCGGGATGCAAAATGCAAGATATGACAGGATATGCATGAACCTGGCCTCAACTTGGGAATCCAAGTGTGCCACTGGAAATATGAGATTAAATCGGTTGAAAACGATATAATGAACGCCGGAATCGGAGTTACGGTTCGGAAATGGCAAGCGATTCAAAAATGACACCTGTCTGCGATTTACAGCAAGTAGGCATCTAAATGCAATGAGATTAACATGCTACAGCACCCAAACATGACAACAAAATACATGGCAGGGATGCATACAAGATGCTTAACAAAATTCTAGCACTGAGCTACGGCCAATTCATCCATTAGCAGGTCCAAACCAGCATGGCAAAAATGCATAGGACAAACAGATCTCAGACTTAGTGAAATTAACACTTGTCTGGAATTTCAGATCAGGTAGCACTCTTCGGAGCAACAAAACTACATGCTACAGGATCTGAATATGGCAAAGTAAAGCATGGCATGGAGCTACTCAAAGATCTTAACAAAAGTCCCTTAGTGACCTTGAGCCAAAAGGGATCAGAAAATACAATTGCAAGCATGTGAACATAGCAAAAACAATCAGTTTTCATACTTAGTGAAAACTGGAGCAAGCTGAAATATAACTCAAGTAGGCATGTTTACGAGCTCGATGCACTCACTACAGTGAAATTCATGGCAAGACAAGCATACATCCATCAAAAAGGCACAAAATGCAATATAGACATGGCAAGAACAATAGCATAGCATGCACGGATCAATCACAACATCAACGGCAAAATTGCAAACAAGTTGACAATCTGCCCAGATTCACAAAGTAGCGAAAGTAGAGCTCGATTGACTCAAGCTAGGGTGCTCCATAATTGCAAACAAAGACATGGATGGATAGAGCACTACAAGATTAACAAAACATCCTCACTGATCATCCTCAAAAGAGGCACGGATCACTAGGAAACAACATGAACATATGGCATCATGAGATAAACAGCTCCAGGACTTCGTGAAATTGCTAAGTCCCTGAAAACAGAATTAGCAAGTGCACCACTTTGCAAGCTTGCACAAGTCACCACACACATCAAAAAAATACATGGGTTGCACCTCTGGAAAGATGACAAAACCCTTAACAAAACACATGTAGAGCATAAGGGCATAGCATGCACACATTAATCATGGCAAAAATGACAAAAACCTAAATGAAGCAGCAGATCTGACAATTAACTCAAGTAGCCCTCTTCTAACAGCATTTCGGGCGTCAAGATGAACTCAAATGAAAATGATGCAATGGAATGAAATGATGTACTCTCTGAGATGAACATTTTGATATGCTATATGCATGAATCGGAGCTAGGAATGCAAAGTTACGGAGCCACGAACATAAGCACTTGAATTGAAAATATCTGGGACTTAGACGAATTTGACCTAGGGTTTACTGTTCATCCGCGATCCGGATCTGCACGTTGCACGAGGTTCGATGCCGGGGTCCTGTTCACCGGACTTGGGGGCCGCGGTGGCCGAGGAGGGAGGAGGAGGCCGGAGCCAGGTGGAGAGGCGGCGGCCACGACGAGGAGGCGGTCGGCGGCAACCGGTGTTGGAGGCGAGGCGGCGGCGGGCGGGCGGGCGGAGAGGCGGTAGCGACGGCCGGCGATGGAGGCGAGGCGGCGCCGGGATTCCGTGGCAGGAGAAGATGGAGGCGCGGGCAGCGGCGCAACCGGGCGACGGGGCGGGGCGATGTGGGCCTCGGGGGCCGGCCACAGGCTGCGGCGGGCTTCGGCGGCGGCGGCGCGATGCCATGTGGCGGGCGGTGGTTGGCGCGGGTGGCGGAGTGGACGCGTCCGGCCGGGGCGGACGTGTTCGGCCGGCGCGGATCTGGGATTTAGGGTTTCGGGGAGAGGGGATCCGGGATATTTCGAGGGGGACCTATTTATAGGCATAGAGGGAGCTAGGAGAGTCCAAATTGGGTGCGGTTTTCGGCCACGCGATCGTGATCGAACGATCTAGATGATGGAGTAGAGTTTGGTGGGTTTCTGGGCCAAATTGGAGGGGTGTTGGGCTGCAACACACACGAGGCTTTTTCGGTCCCTCGGTTAACCGTTGGAGTATCAAACGAAGTCCAAATGGTACGAAACTTGACATGCGGTCTACCGGTAGTAAACCAAGGCCGCTTGGAAAGTCTCGGTCCAATTCGGAAATGTTTAATCCCCACACACGAAAGAAAGCTAGAAAAGACCACCGGAGGAGAAAGGAAGCGCCAAAATGCAAAACGGGCAACGGGGAAAATGCTCGAATGCATGAGACGAACACCTATGCAAATGCAATGCACATGATGACATGATATGAGATGCATGAAAACGACAACAACACACGGAGACAAAACCCGAACCCGAGCAAATAAATATAACTTAACGCCGAAAACGGCAAGAGTTGGAGTACAAATTGGGAAAGTTACATCCAGGGTGTTACATATATCTCTAGATATCTCTTTGAGTTTGATTGCAAAATATGCTGATATAGTCAAGTGATATGGGTGTATCTTGAACGTGGTTTATGGAAGAAAATAATTTCTATGGAAGCATTCTATATTTGTTATACAGATATTATGCAATACAAACTTTTCCAGTATATTTTTACAGATAATTCCATTTAGCATGGATGAACATCAATTTGACAATGGCGCGAAAACTATTGTATATTGTTATTAGTGGGATATCTTTTAGTCTTCATTCTTGTAATAGGCCTACTCGAGACTTCCTGTACATCAAGTTGCATGTCTACAATAGCCAAAGGTCATCACCTCTTCATAGACCATGTTTTCATTGTATTCTCACCGCATTCTTGATTTTCAGAGATGTAGAAATGGCGATCGTTTATTACATCTTCAAATTCTGGAAAATATATAAGCACAATCCAACTCCCGGTTGGCTGAGAGAAAATCTGTTTGTTACACTGGTAAGTACTGACCTAGAGGTTGTTAACTTTTGAAATGAATTGTGAGCAATTTGTGTTATGCTACAATAGAAAAATATGATCAGTTGATATGACCACTCAAAAATGTCACAAGTATTGATCATGTAGCTAGATTATTTATCATATGGCCTTCAACCTTGCATATGTTGCTTCTCTTTTAAATTTTATTGCTCTATTAACCTATTTTTTCTTCTTTCTCTAATGATACATCACTCATGTCAGCTTTTTTTATTGTTGTAGATCACGCATATAATTGAATGGTGCATGGCTAAGTTGTTGTGGAGAATGAGGGCTAATTTGTTGATTGCAAGGTGGGGAATGGGGGCCAAGTTGTTGATTGCAAGGTGGATAATGGGCCTACTACCAAATAGTTTTACATTCAGATTGTAGAACATGACTTTCATGCTCAATGTATAGGAATCATTGGATTATGTTCCATGTAATGCAACCTACATGATTTAATAAAGAGATCTTTCTGTTTAGTGGATTTGTCACTCATATGTAGTATCAATGTTGATTTAGTCATTATTGTTGGTAATGTATAAAATACTAACATATAAGGGTCGCACTAATCTGTTATGTTCATTTCAAAATGAGTTCATGTATCACAAACGCATACGAAGCGTTGTTAGGCTGCAACTATATCTGTTGCTACCCTGCAACGCTTCTTCCCGTCGATTACCAACGCAATTATATACGTTGTTGTAGACCCTTCCAATGCCACCAACGGCAACGCATAATAATCCGTTGGTGTAGACCTTAGCAACAGAAATACGGACATACAACACATCAATGCGTTGTTGAAGGGGGGTTCTTGTTGTAGTCGAAGAAATTAAGACCTCCTCACGGAGAAGACCGGTTACCGTGTATCGTCCGTTGTTGACTTTGGATCTTGTATCTCCTATTGTATTTCGAGGATCTAGCACCTATGTAATCATTCTTGTTGGTTTAGTGTTTCCCTTGTGTTTACACGTGCTTTCCCTCGTTTCCCTCCTGGTGTTCTTCTTATTCATCGCGGGATCCGCTCCTTTCGTGAAAGATCGGGCCACTAGGGTTCCTACCCTACATCATCTTGGTATCATGAGCCATGTTGATCACGATTTCGGAGCCTCCCCTCTTCGTTTTCAAGTCTAATTTTGTTGTGTTCTTCCCCATTTTCAAAAATCCCCACCAAAAAATAGTACCAATTTTTTTGATTTGTTGGTTTGATGAAGTTTTGTTGGATTTGATCCATAGATTTGCTTGGTTTCAAGTGGATCTACCATCTCCCCAAGTTTCCCCATCTTTCACCCAAAAAATCTCATCAATTTTGACCCCAAAATCCTCAAATTCCGCCCAAAATCGCGCCCCGGATCTCAAATCCCGCATTGACCGAGACCCACCGGGCGACCGTCATTTTACCGGACGTCCGGAGCTGCAGGAACCACCGGACGTCCGACCTTACCGGACGACCGGAACTCCCTAACCCGAGCAGAATTAGCGGATTTCTGACCCGACCGGACGTCCGGCGACCGTACATCCGTCCATTTCCGGACGTCCGCTACCTGTAGATATCAACTTCACTCAAATTTTGTTTCGGCCATAACTAATTCATCCGGAGTCTGATTTTCGCATTCTTTAGCTCGTTGAAAAGCTCTTAACATCCTCCTTCCCACAAAAAAAACAATCAACATCTTTTGACTCCATCAAATTTTTGAAACTTTGCCATCTTTGCCTAAGGCTTCCACCACATCATCCGCTACACCACCACCGACTTCCGCAACCTAACCAATTTTGTTCCCCTTCGTATTAGTGGTTGCTTGAGGAGTAATTTGAGTCTACAAAGGTGTCTAGGATACTTAGGGACGGTTGCTTCTTCATCAACCACCACCACCATTACCGCATAGTCTTACCAACCATACACTTCCACCCCCCAACTTAACCCAATTTTGTTTGTGTTGTGAGTTGTGTCTCCTAAGGTGTTTCGGCTACTTAGGTACCGTGCTTCCAACTCCGACACCGTGTATAGTCCACCACCCTACCCTCCATTTCCTCAATCCAATTGAGCTTCCACAACCACCACCGCATTCCCGCTACCACCATTTGACATTTGAGATTTTGAGTTTGCGGTTTTTCCGTTTCCTAAGATGTTTCGGCTACTTAGGGACGAGTCTCCATCATCTTGGTATCTCCATCAAGATCACCGCCACTCATCATCGCCAAGGACGGTAAGCTCCATATCATCGTGGTATCGTGGTACCCCTCCTTTGTATATTCCCTTGTCATTGCAGTGATAACCCCTAGCCCATTTTGCGTCACTTTCCTATCAAGACTAGCCATTTGAGTATTGCCGGCAACGTTACTTGTGCACATTAGTGATCTATACCTACATTGCATACATACCATACCATATCGGTATCATATCATCTCGTGTGCCTCAAGTTTGTTCCCGTATATACCCAATTGCTATCTTGGTTTGTGCATTTCGCATTGTGTCCATATACAAAAAAGAAAGAAAAAAAATAAGCTTTTAAACAAAGAAAAAGAGTGAACAAAGAAGCTTGTAAGCAATAGCCATAGCATCATACCACATTGTCATATCCGATCATCTGGGATCATACCACCGGAACATCATACACATAGCATACATGGGATAGAAAGTTCATACATTTTGCATCTTATAGGTTGTGCACAAGTGTCTATCCGCCTATAGAGCAATCGTGCTAGCGTCTCACTTGAGTTGTGCAACACGAGCGTTTTCCATGGATTCCACATTTTGTGCTCACTCCTTGGTTGCACGACCCCATTTATCTACCCGTGTGTGTGTTTCCGTGTACAACATATAGCTATTGGTCTACTTGTTTCACTTGCGAATTTGTGAATCTCTTTCAACTTTATTGACTCTTGCTAACATTTTACATTAAATTTTTGTGCCACTATCCTCACCGAGCTACTCCATAAGCTTTAGTTTGTAGGTGTGAGTGCACAAGTCCGGTACCAATTCCACTATTCTTTCATCTCACATTGAGTGAAATGGGATACATCCTGAACTTTGGGAAAAGGTAACTTGGTATTGTTTATCTCATTTCCTACTCACCTCTACTCGAGTCTTGTGATGTATAGGCAAGGCATTTCACCTTCGGTCTACAACAACAACGACGAGTTCGACGCCACGAACAACTCCAACGACACCAAGATGCAAGCTCAAATGGAGCAGATCAAAGCCCTCATCAAGTCCTACAAGCGGTCTTCCTCATCTTTCAGAAGACGCTCAAGAGCACATGCCTCCGAGCTACCATCTCCAGCAAGGTCACATCGGCATCGACACCATCACCACCACGAACGTGAAGGTCAAGAGCTCAACACCAACAACCGCTTAACGACTTCACCATCTCCCTTGGCATCTTCGCCAAGCGACTTCAAGGCATCTTCGACTTCGGATATACGGCATCTTCGCCCACAAGAACCTCAAGAGAAGCTTCCCAAGATCAAGTCCACGGCTTCCACGAGCTACTACGACCTCGACATCAACCACATGATTCCTTTCTATGGGACTCAAGAACCTTAGGAGTATCTCGAGTGGGAGTGTCGGATGGACGACTACCTCAAGCTACATTAAGTTCCTCCCGAAGATCAAGTGAAGTGCGCCACAAGGAACTTCCACGACTACGCGTCCACATGGTGGCTTCATGCACCTTCAAACACCTATGACATGAGTTGGCCCAAGACGAAGAGAGCTTTGTGGCGAGAGTTCATGCCCCCAACCTACACGGAACAACTTCAACGCCAATTAGAGAACACCATCCAAGGATCCAAGTCCATCGAGGATGTAACGCCCTCGATGCGGCTATATCACCCACGTGTCGAAGCATGACTTAGAGGCATAACAGGATTGAAAGCAATGTCACAAGTGAGGTATTCTTCACACAACCCATGTAATACATAAGGGAAAGAGATACATAGTTGGTTTACAATCGCCACTTCACACAATACATGAATAAATCATTACAACATCCAGATACAAACAAGGTCCGACTACGGAACCAAAATAAAAGAAGACTACCCCAAATGCTACACAGATCCCCAATCAGCCCAACTAGGCTCCACTACTGATCAACTGGAAACGGAACAACTTAACGAGATCTTCATCGAGCTCCTCCTTGAGCTCGGTTGTGTCACCTGCACGGTATCATCGGCACCTACAAACTGGTTTTGGAAGTATTTGTGAGTCACGGGGACTCAGCAATCTCACACCCTCGCGATCAAGACTATTTAAGCTTATGGGTAAGGTAAAGGTATGAGGTGGAGCTGCAGCAAGCGACTAGCATATTTGGTGGCTAACATATACGCAAAAGAGAGTGAGAAGAGAAGGCAAAGGCATGGTCGAACAACTATGATCAAGAAGTGATCCTAGAACAACATACGTCAAGCATAACTCCAACACCGTGTTCACTTCCCGGACTCCACCGAGAAGAGACCATCACGGCTACACACGCGGTTGATGCATTTTAATTAAGGTTAAGTTTCAGGTTTTCTACAACTGGACATTAACAAATTCCCATCTACCCATAACCGCGGGCACGACTTTTGAAAGTTCAAATCCCTGCAGGGGTGTCCCAACTTAGCCCATCACAAGCTCTCACGGTCAACGAAGGATATTCCTTCTCCCAAGACAATCCGACCAGATTCGGCATCCCGGTTACAAGACATCCTCGACAATGGTAAAACAAGTCCAGCAAGACCACCCACAGTGCCGACAAATCCCGATAGGAGCTGCACATATCTCGTTCTCAGGGCACACCGGATAAGCTAAGCGTACGGGAGCCAACATAACTCAAGTTGCCAAGGGATGGCCCCGCACGGTGCTCTGGGTTGGACCAACACTTAGACAAGCACTGGCCCGGGGGTTTAAAATAAAGATGACCCTCGGGATGTGCGAATCCCAAGGGAAAAAGGCTAGGTGGTGAATGGTAAAACCAAGGTTGGGCCTTGCTGGAGGAGTTTTATTCAAAGCGAACTGTCAAGGGGTTCCCATTATAACCCAACCATGTAAGGAACGCAAAATCCGGGAACATAACACCGATATGACGGAAAATAGGGTGGCAAGAGTGGAACAAAACACCACGCGTAAGGCCGAGCCTTCCACCCTTTACCAAATATATGGATGCATTAATTAAATAAGAGATATTGTGATATCCCAACATGGAACAAGCTCCAATCTTCACCTGCAACTAAAAACACTATAAGAGGGGCTGAGCAAAGCGGTAACATAGCCAAACAACGGTTTGCTAGGACAAGGTGGGTTAGAGGCTTGGCTTAACAATATGGGAGGCATGATAAGCAAGTGGTAGGTATCGCAGCATAGGCATAGCAAAAGAGCGAGCAACTATCAAGCAAAGATAGAAGTGATTTCGAGGGTATGGTCATCTTGCCTGAGATCCCGCAAGGAAGAAGAACGAGTCCATGAAGAAGACAAATGGACGTAGTCGAACGGATCCTCACAAACGCGACGTTAACGGTACTAACCCGAAGAAGCATCACCGGAAACAAGCAAACAACACAGTAAACAACCACGACATAAGCATGGCATGATGCACAACCAAGTATGATGCATGTCCGGTTTAATTATGCATGGCATGGCAAAGTGCACAAGCAAAACTAAAAATTAAATGGAGCTCAATATGCAATGAGTTGCATATTGACGAAACACCACAACAATTATTTAGTTCTCTCCCATTTGTGTACCCAACAATATTAAATGTTGATTAACATGGCAAGGGGGTGAAGCACAACAAAACTACCTAACTAGGCAAGTTTAAATGAGGCCAGAAGCAACGATTAACAATTCCGGTAAATCCCCATATGCATAAATTAGGTTTGGTACTTGTGGGAGTCCTGGATTAGGGGGTCTCCGGACAGCTGGACTATATCGATTGGCCGGGCTGTTAGACTATGAAGATACATGATTGAAGACTTCGTCTCGTGTCCGGATGGGACTCTACTTGGCGTGGAAGGAAAGCTAGGCAATACGGATATGTATATCTCCTCCTTTGTAACCGACCTTGTGTAACCCTAACCTCTCCGGCGTCTATATAAACCGGAGGGTTTTAGTCCGTAGGACAACATACAATCATACCATAGGCTAGCTTCTAGGGTTTAGCCTCTCTGATCTCGTGGTAGATCTACTCTTGTACTATCCATATCATCAATATTAATCAAGCAGGACGTAGGGTTTTACCTCCATCAAGAGGGCCCGAACCTGGGTAAAACATTGTGTCCCCTGCCTCCTGTTACCATCCGGCTTAGACGCACAGTTCAGGACCCCCTACCCGAGATCCGTCGGTTTTGACACCGACATTGGTGCTTTCATTGAGAGTTCCTCTGTGCCGTCGCCAGAAGGAAGGATGTCTCGTCTCGTCTTTAAAGACGGTACTACTGTTGGGGGAGCTTTGGCTGTCGGCCAAACTCTCCGGTTAGGCAGGTTCATCATGACCGCCTATTCGGCCGCCGCGCCGATGATGAACTCTCGGGTCATCGAAAACAACCTCCACGTCAAATCAGCACTCGCCGAACAGATGGATCAAATGGAGCTCTCCTCCTTAAACGAGCTCTTGGATCGTATTGCCGCCTTGGGAGTCGCTACGGACTATGATCGGCTTGGGCTTAAACCCGATCAAAGGGAGATTAACTCTCCACCGATCACCCATCATATTGCAGTGGTGGAGGAACAATGTGGCGATCTTTCCTCTATCCCGAGGACCAAATATGTCCGGATTCCCGAGCACTACGAGCCAGACGCCCGTTCGGGGGAGGACAACATCCAATCCCTGAACTCAGAGTCAGACAGCGGACCAGGATTAGCGGGTAACACCCCGGCACCGGAACTTCCAAAATTGGAAACTCCTAGGCCCCTGGATCCCAGATCGGGTAGGGGTTTGGATTCAATTCCACCCACCCACCCAAACACAAGCGATCTTTCCCATATCAGGCAAGAGCCCCAGGAAACAGTACATCATTACTGGGCCAGGTTCCTCCTTGCGATGAACAAGGTTAAGGACTGTCGCGAGGAAGACGCAATCCTATTTTTCTGCAATAATTGCACGGACAAGGGAATCCTTAACGCCATAAATCGCCGTGAGATAACACGCTTTGGTGACATGGTGTCCATAGTACGAAAATACTGTGCGGTGGAAAGTTCTTGGAAAACCGAAACAAACTTTTGGGATAATCCGGCCCTGAACACAAACCCAGTCCGAAAGAAAAGGGTGCATTATCACAATACACCCAGGTTAACTACCAAAAATGAAAAACCCTCTACAGGGCAAGGAATCGTACTAGAGGGATGGCTCAACGGACCCTGCAAAATTCATAGCACGGCGGATATAATACCAATGCACAGCCTCAGAGCATGTTGGATACTCTGGCAGTTCTTATCCCACATACCACAGAGCACCATCCAGTGGATAACAATACGGTGTTAACAGTATTCGAGACCTTTGCGTCGAATAATAGGCGCAAACGAACACTCCGCAGGATGGCCGAAATCTGCTACGTAGCAGCAAAAAATCCATGGAGTGACACGGCTATCACCTTTAATGCCAGTGATGAACCCAAATTCCGAACAACCCGAGCACCAGTCGCACTGGTCGTCGGTCCAATCTTGGACGGCTTTCGACTCACCAAAGTACTCATGGACGGCGGCAGTGGACTAAACCTCATCTATGAGGAAACTCTTCAAAAGATGGAAATAGACCGGAACCGCATCGAGCAAAGTAGCATAACCTTTAGAGGAATTATCCCCAGTTAGGAAGCACGCTGTGCTAGGAAAATCACACTAGATGTGGTATTCGGCACGCCAGACAATTATAGGTCCGAAGAAATTACATTCCAAGTGGCCCCGTTCAGTAGTGGCTATCATGCTCTTTTAGGACGGGAGGCGTTCACAATCTTCCAAGTCGTACCCCATTACGGGTACATGAAGCTTAAAATGCCCGGTACCAACGGAATCATCACCCTCGCCAGTGATCCGGACACAGCACTCCGCGCCGAAAACAAAACAGCGGCATTGGCCCTCGAGGCATTATCCGAAGCCCTCTCGGCCTAGGAGTTAACCACGCTATGCTCCACAGTGGACAGGGACGATGTGATACTCAACAAGAGATTCAAGTCCACCTCTTTTAAACCAGCGGATGAAATAGTCAAATTCCAAGTCCACCCAACGGACCCTACCAAAACTGCCTCCATCGGGGCACAGTTAAACCCCGCCGTGGACACCGCACTACGAGAGTTCCCACGCGAGAATTGGGACATATTCGCCTGGCATCCCTCAGACATGCCAGCAATCCCACGCAGGCTGGCCGAGCATAGCCTCAATATCATAAAGGGATTCAAGCCGGTCAAGCTAGCTCTTCGGTGTTTCTCCGAACCTAAAAGAGAGGCCATGGGAGAAGAACTAGCTAAGTTATCGGAGGCCGGATTCATCAGAGAAATAAAACATCCTGACTGACTAGCAAACCTGGTGATGGTACCAAAGAAGGACAAATCCTGGCGCCTTTGCGTCGATTTCAAAGACCTCAATAAGGCTTGCCCAAAGGATCCCTTCCCCCTCCCACGCATTGATCAAATCATTGACGCTACCGCAGGACAAGAGTCATTGTGTTTCCTCGAAGCATACTCCGGTTACCACCAAATCAAGATGGCAGAGTCCGACCAAGCCGCAACGGCATTCATCACACCATACGGTCCCTTATGTTTCAACACAATGCCTTTTGGGCTCAAAAACGCCGGCACAACATATTAGCGCATGATTCAGACATGCCTGGAGAAACAAATTGGCAAAACAGTAGAGGCATACGTAGACGATGTGGTCATCAAAACCAAACACGTCGACTCTTTGATAGAGGACTTGAGGCCACATTCGACAACCTCCGAACATATGACATCAAGCTCAATCCGGAAAAATGCGTTTTTGGCGTCCCAGCCGGAAAGCTCCTGGGATTCATTGTCTCTAGTAGTGGTATTGAAGCTAGTCTGGCCAAAATCTGAGCGTTGTCACAGTTGGCTATCCCAACAGACCTCAAACAAATCCAGAAGTTAACTGGATGCGTGGCGGCTCTAAGCCGCTTTATCTCCCGCTTAGGAGAAAAGGATTTACCCCTTTATCGCCTCCTTCGGTGCACCGAACACTTCGAGTGGACGGACGCGGCCACAACCGGATTGGAAGAAATAAAGGCCATCCGGGCAACCAACCCGATCCTGGCCGCGCCAAACATCGGCGAACCAATGCTGTTGTACATTGCGGCAACTCATCGAGTTGTAAGCGCGGTGCTCGTTGTCGAACGGGAAGCGGGCGGACACAAATTCCCTCTTCAAAAGCCGGTATACTATGTATCCACTATCCTCACTCCATGCAAATCACGGTACCCGCATTACCAAAAGATAGCATATGCGGTATTCATGGCATCACGGAAACTGCGACACTACTTTCAAGAGTGTTCGATTACTGTAGCCTCAGAAGTGCCACTTAATGATATTATCAACAACCGCGACGCTATGGGCCGGATTGCCAAATGGGCCATTGAGCTCCTCCCAATCGACATAACATACAAACCTTGCGAGCCATTAAATTGCAAGTACTGGCCGACTTCGTCGCCGAATGGACGGAGGCCGAACTCCCTAAAGAGTATGGTGCATACTCCAATTGGATCATGCACTTCGACGGTTCTAAAATGCTGGCCGGTCTAGGGGCTGACGTTGTTTTGACGTCCCCAAACGGATACACTGTTTGGTACATACTGCAAATATTGTATACAGACTCCAACAATGGAGCCGAATACGAAGCTCTGTTGCATGGTCTTCGGATGGCAGTCTCCATGGGCATTCAACGCCTGGAGGTGCGTGGGGATTCAAACCTCGCAATATCCCAAGTAAAGGGAGATTTTGATGCCAAGGATCCAAAAATGGCGGCCTATCGAAACGTCGTCCTAAAAATGTCAGTTCGGTTCGAGGGACTCGAATTTCACCATGTGGCTCAGGAAAACAATCTGGCGGCGGATATCCTCGCCCGCATCGGTGCAAAACACGACGCGGTCCCCCCCCAACATATTTTTGGAAAGGCTTTTCAAGCCATCCGTAGTACGGGAAGGGGACACCGGAAACAACAGTTCGGACCCGGCAAAAATACCCGATACCGAACTCTCTGACACAATCGGAGGCTCCACCACCGAAATAACACCTTCAGCCCACGAAATAATGGCCATTATTGCCCCGCGGACAGAACCATTCTTGGCCTACCTAACTAGACAGGAACTTCCAGAGGACCAAAACGAGACACGCTGCATAGTGCGGCGATCCAAAGCCTACAGGGTCCATGAGGGAGAATTGTACAAGAAAAGCACTACCGGAGTCCTCCAAAGGTGCATGTCCGAAGAGGAAGGGCGGAATCTTTTGGCAGAAATTCACGCCGGACTCGGCGGGCATCACGCCGCAGCCCGGGCTCTTGTAACCAAGGCCTTCCGTATAGGATTCTATTGGCCAACGGCCCGGGCAGATGCACATGACTTGGTCCAACGTTGCGCCGGTTGCCAGCTCTTTGCAAATCAAAGCCACATGCCACCCACTGCTCTCCAAACAATCCCCATTACATGGCTGTCTGGGGGCTTGACATGGTTGGACCCCTTAAAGGGGGAACCCACAAGAAAAATACTTATTGGTCATGGTGGATAAATTCACCAAATGGATAGAGGCCAAACCAGTTAAAAAAGCCGAATCCGGACCAGTGATAGATTTCATATCCGGGGTTGTACACCATTATGGCGTCCCCCACAACATCATCATGGATAACGGCACGAACTTCACGGCCGACGAGGTAAAACTCGGGTGCAGCAAAATGGGCATCAAGCTCGATTATGCCTCAGTCTATCACCCACAAACCAACGGTCAAGTCGAGCGAGCAAACGGTCTTATAATGAACGGCATTAAACCTATATTAGTGTGCTCCTTAACGGAGTCAAACACGCACTGGGTAGAGGAGCTCAACTCCATACTCTGGGGGCTGCGGACCACGCCGAATCGTAGTACCGGATATACACCCTTCTTTATGGTGTACGGCGCCGAGGCAGTCTTGCCCTGCAACATAATTCATGACTCACCTAGAGTGCGCATGTACGAAGAAAGAGAGGCCGAACTCGATCGGCAGGACAGTCTGGACACCTTGGAGCAGGAGCGCGACGTTGCCAAAGCTCGTTCTGCATTTTATCAGCAACATGCTTGCAGATACCAAAGTAGAGAAGTACGAGCCAAAACTTATAACATTGGTGAACTAGTTCTACGCCTGTCAGATAAGAAAAAGAACAAGCTCGAGCCCAAATGGGAAGGTCCCTTCATTATTGACCAAGTTCTGACCGGCGGAGCGTACCGACTGCGGGATGCATCGACTAGTCGACTCGAGCCGAACCCATGGAACGCGGCCAGGCTCCAAAGATTCTACGCCCAGCACCGGACTCTATGTTAGTCCCCTCCCTTTGTCCATTTTTCACAAATACATTATCTGTCTTGTTTTCCTTCCTTTCTTTCTTTTCTTATTTTTCTAGGCCTCCAAGGGTCACCTTGCGCCTTGTTTGCACATTACAGATGCGCTAGCCGCACTCTTCATAACTGGGGGCTTCTTTCACAGAAGCTTAAATTATTTATCCGGGCTTCATGCCCAGCACAGGTGTTATACTTCCGCATGTACCTTTTTTCACCATTATATGCATCGATATGACTTAAGTTTTGGCCAAGCTGGGTTGCCTGGCTCTTGTATTTATGCCCTACATTCCCATTAATTCGGCTAGGGCATAAGGGGAGCACCTCTGTGATTGCTACTGCCGGGTCAGCCGGATATGTACCTCAGACTGGGTGAAGCCGAAAGCTAGCGTTCTTATGGGAATATTCGGTCGGTGAACAAAATATGATTTTTAGTTTTTCATATCTTCCCCCAGATGTTTTTCCTGCATTTCCTATCGCAGTCGAGACATGCACTTTAGGGCATGCTTACCCAGGGAAAGGAACCCTTAACGGAACTATTCTCCCTGGAAGATGTTTCTTGCTACCCATGCAATATAACATAACTAGTTGGGCACTTGTCTGATAAAGCAATAATGACCCCTATGCCTGGTCTCCACGCATACCCCTGTTCTTATATAACTGAGCGGGTATTCGGATATACTCTAGACTATTAGGCCTGGAGGCTGAAGCGAAAAGGTCTGCAACGACAAATGATCTACAATCCGGCTAGAAGGCATTATACATGTCACTTTAATTACATAGTCATGCAGACTGACTAAATTCTTCCTCTATACCATCCAACAGGCGGTCTAGCTTACAATCCTATTGGGAATACTTGGCGGATAACTCTACTTGCCCATAAACTAAGCTAACGGGAATCTCTTTTCCATCAGGCCCCACAGGTCCGACCTCGGCCATGTGATTTGGGTCTACTTTGGTATACCGCGTCTTCACCATGTGTAACACCCCAGATGTACCTTTTCCAATTTGTACTCAAACTCTTGCCGTTTCCGGCGTTAAGTTATATTTATTTCTCGGGTTCGGGTCTTTGTCTCCGTGTGTTGTTTTCGTTTTCTTGCATCTCATATCATGTTCATCTCATGCATTCGAGCATTTTCCCCGTTGTCTGTTTTGCATTCCGGCGCTTCGTTCTCCTCCGGTGGCCAATTCTAGCTTTCTTTCGTGTGTGGGGTTTAAACATTTCCGGATTGGACCGAGACTTGTCATGCGGCCTTGGTTTACTACCGGTAGACCGCCTGTCAAGTTTCATATCAATTGGACTTCGTTTGATACTCCAACGGTTAACCGAGGGACCGAAAAGGCCTCGTGTGTGTTGCAGCCCAACACCCCTCCAATTTAGCCCAAAACCCACCAAACTTTGCTCCATGTCCTAGAGCGTTCGATCACGATCGCGTGGCCGAAAACCGCACCTCATTTGGACTCTCCTAGCTCCACTTATGCCTATATATACCCCCTCCATTTTCGGATCTCGTCTTCCCCGTCCAAACCCTACCCTAAAAAAAAAATCCTTCCGCGCCGACGGACGTGTCCGCGCCAGGCCGGACAACGTCTGCCGCGCCCCGCAGCCACCCGCCTTCCGCCACGTGTCCCCGCGCCCACATCCCCGCCGCCGGCCCGGGAGGCCCCGGAGGGGCCCCCGCGAGCCCGTCAACGCCGCCGCCCGGGGCTCCCGCTGCCCGCGCGCCGCCCGGAGCTCCACCACCGCCACCGCGCGCCTCACCGCCGCCTCCCCGCCGGCGCGCGCGTGCCGCCCGCCGCCCGGCCGCGGCCACCAACCGCGCCGCCGCCGCCGTTAACTCCGGTGGCCGCGCGCCACGACCACCCCGACGACCACCGGATCCGGTCCCGGCCCCTCCTCTCCTTCCCCGGCGAAGCCTCCAACTCCGACGAGAGCTCCAAGTCCGGCGATGAACCTCGGTTTCCGCACCATGAACAGTGCCCGTGAATAGTAACCGGTCCAGATCTGAGATCTAAAAAAAAACCCTACGATTGACTTTTCCCTCTCCCCCTTAATCTTTTATGCATACTTTGACCGATGATATCTCCGCATCCGTAGCTCCGTTTTGGACATATAGTACATCAAAATGTTCGTATCGATGAGTACATCATTTCATTCCATTGCATCATTTTAATTTGAGTTCATCTTGATGCCCAAAATGCTGCTAGAAGGAGGCTTTGTGAGTTAAATGTCAGATCCGTTAGTTCATCCTAGACTTGTCATTTTTGCCATGATTGATGTGTGCATGATATGCCTGTGAGTCCTTGATATGATTTGTTAAGCATTTTGTCTTCTTTCCAGAGGTGCAACCCATGCATTTTTAGGATGTGTGTGGTGACTTGTGCAAGCTTGCAAAGAGAGGCACCCGGGAAATCTGTTTTCAGGGACTTAGTGATTTTTAGTTCATGATGCCATATGTTCAGCTCGTTTCCTAATGATCCGTGCCTCTGTTGAGCATGATCAGTAAGGGACATTTGTTAATCATGTTATGATCTATCCATCCATGTCTTTACTTGCTAGTTCGGTTCAGCCTAGCTTGATGCAATCGAGCTCTACTTTTGCATCGTTGTGTATGTGGGCAGATCGTTAACTCTTTTGCGATTTTGCCGGAGCTATTGTAGTTGTTCCATGCATGCTATGCCATTGTTCTTGCCATGTATAGCTAGGATTTTGTGCCTTCTTAATGGATGTATGCTTTCCTTGCCATGACTTGCACCGTAGTGAGTGCATCGAGCTCGTTTACATGCCTTCGTGAGTTAAATTTCAGCATGTCTCAGTTTTCACTAAGTCCGAAAACTGATTGTGTTTTCATCTATGTTCGTGTGCTCGTTAGAGTATTTTGTGTACCCTTTTGGCCCAGGTCATTTCGGGTCTTTTGTTAAGCTTGTTGAGTAGCTCCATGCCATGTTCTTACTTGTAATGTTCAGGTTATGTATCATGTTGTTTTGCTGCTCCGAAGAGAGCATCGTGGTCTGAAATTTCAGACTAGTGTTAATTTCACTAAGTCTGAAATCTGTTTTGCTTATTCGTTTTTGCCATGGTTGTTTGAACCTCTTAATGGATGAATTGGCCGTGGCTCTGTTCTAGTGTTTTGTTAAGCATCTTGAGTAAATCCCTGCCATGTCTTTTGTTGTCATGTTTGGTGGCTGTAGCATGTTCATTTCGTTGCGTTTAGATGCCTACTTGCTGTAAATCACAGACCAGTTCATTTCGTAAAACGCTTGCCATTTTCAAACCGTAACTCCGATTCCAATGATCTTTATACCATTTTCAAGCGATTTCATCCCCCCTATCCAGTGGCACACTTGGTTTTCCAAGTTGAGGCCAGGTTCATGCATTTCCTGTCACGTCTTGCATTTTGCATCCCGCATCGCATCCCGCATAGCATACCATCTTTGCATCTTATTGTTTGACCTTGCACGTGGTTGATTGTATCCTTGTTGCTTGTTTGTGTTGTTTGGGTAGAGCCGGGAGACGAGTTCGCTAACGAGGAGCCCGTTGAGTTTGCTTTTCAGGATCCAGTCAACTCTGACAGCTTTGCAGGCAAGATGATCATACCCTCGAAATCACTACTATCTTTGCTATGCTAGTTTGCGTCGCTCTTTTGCTTTGCCATTGCTACGATGCCTACCTTTTGCTTTTCAGCCTCCCAATTGCCATGTTGAACCTCTAACCCACCTTGTCCTAGCAAACCATTGATTGGCTATGTTACCGCTTTGCTCAGCCCCTTCTTATAGCGTTGCTAGTTGCAGGTGAAGATTGGAGCCGTTCCTTGGTGGAACCATTTATTACTTGTTGGGATATCATTATATTGCTATGTTATCTTAATGCATCTATATACTTGGTAAAGGGTGGAAGGCTCGGCCTCTCGCCTAATGTTTTGTTCCACTCTTGCCGCCCTAGTTTCTGTAATATCGGTGTTATGTTCCCGGATTTTGCGTCCCTCACGCGGTTGGGCTATAATGGGAACCCCTTGATAGTTCACCTTGATTAAAGCTTTTCCAGCAATGCCCAACATTGGTTTTACCATTTGCCACCTAGCCCCTTTTCTTTCCCTTGGGTTCTGCAGACTCAAGGGTCATCCTTATTTAAACCCCCCCCCTCGGGCCAGTGCTCCTCTGAGTGTTGGTCCAAACAGAGCCACTTGCAGCGCCACCTCGGGGCAACTCGAGGGTTGGTTTCAGTTGTACGTAGTGTTCATCTGAGTGTGCCCTGAGAAAGAGTTATGTGCATCTCCTATCAGGATTTGTCGGCACATTCGGGCGGTGTTGCTGGACTTGTTTTAACCCGTCGAATCGTCTTGTTGTACCGGGATACCGAGTCTGATCGGTGTGTCTTGGGTGGAGGTCTATTCCTTCGTTGACCGTGAGAGCTTGTCATGGGCTAAGTTGGGACTCCCCTGCAGGGATTGAACTTTCGAAAGTCGTGCCCGCAGTTATGGGCAGATGGGAATTTGTTAATGTTCGGTTGTAGATAACTTGAACTAAACTTAATTAAAATGAATCAACCGTGTGTGTTACCGTGATGGCCCCTTCTCGGCGGAGTTCGGGAAGTGGACACGGTCTTGGAGTTATGCTTGCGCAGGTTGCTCTTCTAGATTCTCGCTTGCGCTTCGCCTCCTCTTCTCGCTCTCTTTTGTGTATAAGTTAGCCACCATATATGCTAGTCGCTTGCTGCAGCTCCACATATACTTGCCTTATCCCTCCTATAAGCTTAAATAGTTTTGATCACGAGGGTGTGAGATTGCTGAGTCCCTGTGGCTCACAGATGCGATAACTCCAGATGCAGGTCCAGGTGTTTCCGCTCCAGGTGACGAGTACGAGCTGAAGTGGGAGTTCGACGAGGACTCTCAGCGTTACTACGTGTCTTTTCCTGATGATCAGTAGTGGTGCCTAGTTGGGGATCGATTCAGGGCCTTGTCGCATGTTGGGTTCTTTTCCATTTTGGCGCCGTAGTCGGGCCATGAGTGTTTGTTTGATGGATGTTATTTATGTACTTTGATGTGATGTGGCGAGTGTAAGCCAACTATGTACCTCCCTTTTATTATTTATTACATGGGATGTTTGTGATGATTTCCTAACTTGCGACATTGTTTTCAATGCGGTTATGTCTCTAAGTCGTGCCTCGACACGTGGGAGCTATAGCCGCATCGAGGGCGTTACAAGTTGGTAATCAGAGCCTTCCCCGACCTTAGGAGCCCCATTGCTTGATCGTTTTTTAGTAGCCGAGTTGTGTCTAGAAAAATGTTTTGAGTCATTTAGGAATTATATATCGGAGAGCTTAGGAATTCTTTTTACTTCCCAGTCTCCTCATTGCTCTGGTAAGGCATCCTGACATAGAGTTTTGACTCTTCTCTTCTCAAATTTCACTAAAAATTTCTTTAGGATCACGCGAGTATCTTGGATTTGTTCCCATGGCTTATGATGAGAATACTGTCTTGGTGCCTCCTGTCAGGGGTTTAGTGGAAGTGTCCCGGGGAGTTGAGCTCTGAGGTGTTGTCATCATAATTTTATCGTAGCAATTCTGGAATATTTGAGATATGTTCGCCGACATCGAAAATCTCTTTTATGCAGTTCGTTGGTGAGATAACCTCGACGCCACCCAGTACTGGGGCGGGAGTTCGGGAGTATCGCCATAACTTGTATAACAGATGCTTTTCGAAGGTTGAGGTAGATGGTTTCCGAAGGTTTCTTGGTTATGTGTTGAAGGATGGATACGGCTGGATGTAGGTATTGCTAGTTTGGGTGAGATATTATGCTTCCCCTGTATCCCCAACACCTGATTGCATAACCGGAAAGTTTCGGGAGTTTCATAGGTGGGAATTCTCGTAGCTCTAGATCTTCTTCCACGGATATTGGTTTGAGATTGGGATTTCTTACCGATTATTCGTCCTTGAGCCGTAACTTGTGGATTTACTTCTTCTACCTTAATTTTGCGTGGCTTTGCAATTTAGGAAGGTGTGACCACTTCAAGAGAAATGCATTCGTGCATTTTGTTCGGATGTGAAGACTATGTTGCAATTTTTCATTCCGTTGGTTTCAGCTTCATTTGTCTATCTATGTGCTAATGGTGGTCAACCTCTTCAGGATGGCTCCTCCAACGCGCACGACTCCGAATCCTGATCCGCCTCCACCTCCGCCTCCTCCGGAAGCATGGCAAGCTGTGATGGCCGCTACTAATGCAAACACACAGTTGATCATGCAAATCCTCCAAGAGCACAGTCAAGGAAGGCAAGGGAATCAAGGCAACAATCAACACTACTTTGCTACACTGAACCAGTTCCTCGCAAATGGTCCAAAGACATTCAGCAGTTGTGTTGAGGCTTCCGATGCTGACGATTGGCTTGTGGACCTGGGCAAGCATTTTGAATGCAGCAACGTCAGGCCTGAAGATTTCGTCAAGTTCGCTTCTTTCCAGCTCAAAGATCAGGCAGCAGAATGGTTCCAGCAGTACAAGGATTCCAGAGGTGGACGTTTGATCACTTGGGATGATTTCCGTCAAGATTTCCGAGCTCATCACATCCCTCAAAGTGTGGTTGAGAGTAAGCGTCAGGAATTCCGCAATCTGAAGCAAGGTTCTTTGTCTGTCTATGACTACTACAAGTAGTTCCAGAAGCTCGCCCATTTTGCCAAGCAAGACGTCCCAGATGAGAAGAGCATGATCTATCAGTTCAGGGGTGGTCTTCGTGAAGAAATTCAGCTCGCTCTTGTCCTCTTTGAGCCATTGAGATACGATGAGTTCTACAACATGGCACTGAAGCAAGAGGCTGCTCAGTTGAGGTGTGATGCTTCCAGGAAGCGAGCCAGAGATGCTACTCCTTCTTCCTCGACTCAAGTGGCCAAGCAGCAGAAGTATTGGCTTCCTCCTCCTCCGTTCCGTCAGCCGTATCAGCAGAAGAGCAAAGGTGGCAGTGGTTCTTCCCACCCACCCAACCCAGGCTTTTAGAACAAGTCTTCGTCTCAACCTCCAAGTTCGAGTGCTCGGTACCACCGTCCGCTTTTAGAGGTCACGTGCAACAAGTGCCAAGAAAAGGGTCACTATGCCAACAAGTGTACCAACCAGAGGCGTCTTCCACCTCCTCCTCCTGTCAGATCGGCAAGTACAGCAGTGGTCAAACACAATCCCAAGCATGCCAAGGTCAACTTGCTGAATGCAGCTCAGGCAGAGGGCTCGCCAGATGTGATTATGGGTAACCTTCCTGTTAATGATATTCCTGCATAAGTTCTTTTTGACACTGGTGCATCGCTTTCTTTTATTTCAACTCCATTTGTGGCCAAGCATGATTTTGTCACCGAAAGGATTCCTGTTCCGTTGAAGATTGTGTCTCCGGGCAAGCAAATGACTTCTAAAAATTGCGTTCCGGATGTCTCTATCACATTGGGTGATTACAAGTTTCTCTCTTCTCCGGTGGTTCTTGGTAACTCGGATATTGATCTTATTCTCGGAATGGATTGGCTTTCTAAGCACAAGGCACATCTTGATTGTGCAGCAAGGCAGATTCAATTGACTCATTCGTCTGAGGATGTGATTGTCTTTGCCGCTCGTGATGATACCATCCGTCTGTTTTCTCTCAATGAGAAGGGTGAACTCGATGTTATCTCGCAGATTCCAGTCATTTGTGAGTATCAAGACGTCTTTCCAGAAGAGCTCCCAGGAATGCCTCCGCACCGGCCAGTTGAATTCGTTATTGATCTTGAGCCCGGCACGGAACCTGTGTGCAAACGTCCTTACAAGCTCGGACCTGAAGAGTTGAAGGAGCTGAAGAAACAACTCGATGAGCAAGAGAGAATGGGTCTCATCCGGCCTAGTTCTTCTCCGTGGGGTTGTGGTGTTCTTTTTGTGAAGAAGAAGGATGGATCAGACCGACTTTGTGTTGATTACCGTCTAGTGAATAAGAAGACCATCAAGAACAAGTACCCACTTCCCAACATCAATGAGCTGTTTGAACAACTCAAAGGTTCCCAAGTATTCTCCAAGCTTGATCTCCGTATGGGCTATCATCAGATTCGTATCCGTGAGCAAGATATTCCCAAGACGGCGTTCAGAACAAGCTTTGGTTCATATGAATACACCGTCATTTCTTTTGGCCTCGTCAACGCTCCTCCGACGTTCTCTCGCATGATGAACTTCATCTTCAACGCCTACACCAATGACTTCGTTTTGGTCTATCTCGACGACATTCTGGTTTTCTCCAAGAACAAGGAAGATCATGCCAAGCATTTGCGTTTGGTTCTTGATAAGCTCAGGGAACATCAGTTCTACGCCAAGTTCTCCAAGTGTGAATTTTGGCTCGATGAGGTTCTTTATCTTGGTCATATCATTTCTGCCAAGGGCATTGCCGTGAATCCTGAGAAGGTGTCTGCAATTGTTAATTGGGAACCTCCTCAGAACGTGAAGCAACTCCAAAGTTTCCTCGGTCTCGCAAGCTATTGCAGAAGATTCGTTGAAAACTTTTCTAAGATCGCAAAGCCTCTCTCAAATCTTCTTCAGAAGCACGTCAAGTACGTTTGGTCTCCGGAGTGTGATTTTGCATTCAACACTTTGAAAGAGAAGTTGATCACTGCTCCAGTTTTGACTCCGCCTGATGAATCCAAGCCGTACGAGGTCTTTTGTGATGCATCTCTCCAAGGTCTCGGTGCAGTTTTGATGCAAGAGAAGAAAGTTGTCGCTTATACCTCTCGCCAGTTGAAGCCTAATGAGAAGAACTACCCCACTCATGATCTAGAGTTGGCGGCAGTTGTGCATGCTTTGTTGACTTGGAGACATCTTCTATTGGGAAGAAAAGTGGATATTTTCACTGATCACAAGAGTCTCAAGTACATCTTCACTCAGCCTAATCTCAACCTCAGGCAAACTCGATGGGTCAAAATGATTCAAGAGTATAATCCGAGTATTGAGTATACTCCAGGCAAGGCAAATGTGATCGCTGACGCTTTGAGCAGGAAAGCATATTGCAACAGTCTGATTCTTATGCCTTATCAACCCGAGCTTTGTGAAGCTTTCCGCAAGCTAAATCTGCAAGTTGTTCCTCAAGGTTTCCTCGCCAACCTTCAAGTCTCTCCTACCTTAGAAGACCAGATTCGCCAAGCCCAACTTCTTGATGCTATGGTGAAAAAGGTGAAGATTGGTATTGCCAAGAGTCAGTCCAAGTACAAGTGCTACCGCCTTGATGACAAGGACACTCTCTTCTTCGAGGATCGAATTGTTGTTCCCAAAGGTGAACTTCGTAAAGTGATCTTGAACGAGGCTCACAATTCTCTCCTCTCCATCCACCCTGGGAGTACGAAGATGTATCAGGATCTCAAGCAAGCTTATTGGTGGACTCGAATGAAGCGCGAGATCGCTCAATTCATGAACGAGTGTGATGTCTGCAGAAGAGTGAAGGCAGAACACCAAAGGCCAGCAGGTCTCCTCCAACCTCTTGCCATTCCAGAATGGAAGTTTGACCACATTGAAATGGACTTCGTGACTGGGTTTCCAAAGTCCAAGCATGGCAATGATGCTATATTCGTTGTCATCGACAAGCTCACCAAAGTGGCTCATTTTCTGCCTATCAAAGAGTCGATCACTGCAGCTCAATTGGCGGAACTCTATACCTCTCGAATTGTCTCTCTGCATGGTATTCCTCAAGTGATATCTTCAGACCGTGGCAGCATCTTTACCTGATGATCAGTAGTGGTGCCTAGTTGGGGATCGATTCAGGGCCTTGTCGCATGTTGGGTTCTTTTCCATTTTGGCGCCGTAGTCGGGCCATGAGTGTTTGTTTGATGGATGTTATTTATGTACTTTGATGTGACGTGGCGAGTGTAAGCCAACTATGTACCTCCCTTTTATTATTTATTACATGGGATGTTTGTGATGATTTCCTAACTTGCGACATTGCCTTCAATGCGGTTATGTCTCTAAGTCGTGCCTCGACACGTGGGAGCTATAGCCGCATCGAGGGCGTTACACCATGGCCAAGGCTTCTCTGGCACCCTGTCGGCAGGCTGATATCTTCCATAATCGGAAGCGCCGCCGTGCTCCTTTGAGCTTCTCCGCAAGCTCTGCAACGCCCTCTGGCAGGGAGACGGATGGCCACAAGGCCTGGGCAACACCCTGCATCACCTACCGAACTTGTTAGTGCAGATGTGATAGCTCAGACAGAAGATCACCCGCAGACACGGGCATTTCCTCCGCGGGACGACCCGTCAGCATACCTACAGACATAATGCTGTTAGTCGGCTTCTTCGCCGAATACCTTTAAAGGATTCGTTCAAGCACTTACTGAAAATACCGCGCCGAAGGCTCTTATTCGCCTTCTCGGAGTCTGCAAGTTGGCCCCGAACGTCTTTTAGTTCCACGTTCAGCTTTATATTGGTGTCTTGGAGATTGTTTTTCTCCCGCCTCACCTCCATCAGCACGCGTTTGCCAGCCTCTAGCTGTCGCATAATATGCTGGTCCCCCAGATTCTCTCCGGACTCATCTGCAAAATCTATTGTTAGATCTGCAGCCATGCCGCACACTATATGGTAACCATCATTCTTTATACTAAATGTTACCAGCTGGAGGCTTTTCCTGTTCCTGCAATGCGGCAACAGCGGCCTGTAGCTGGATCTTGCATTCCTCCAGCTCCTGGGACAGCTTGGTATTCTTCTCTGTAAGAACCTGCACGACAAAGATGATCCTTAAATTAGTTCGGCTAACTGCTTCAAGTCTCAGGGGCTATTGATCCATATAACTCGTCAGATGTACTCACCCGTACATCCTTTACATACTGATCTGTGGCTCTAGCCAGACCATCTTGAGCAGCACGGAGGTACGCTTCTCCAGATTTGAAGGCGGCAAACGTCTTTGGTGAAAAACAGGCATCGCAGAGTACGGCCCAGCCGCGCCTATGATTCATGGCGCTCTCCACTTCTAAGTTAGTAGCGGATAATATATCCGCATCCTCTGTCGAGGGATTATCCGGCGCCTGCCTCATATCGGCTTCCGCCTCCATGTCCGGTCCTTGTGCCCGACTGGTGGAAGCGTGATCGGTGACATCGCCGGACATAGTTCGGCGAGCGTTTTTTCTGTTAAAGAAACACGGGCGTCATTATATTTTGAAAAAGACGACAACCACGGAGCGGCGTTTGTTGTACCTTTGCGCCGGCGTCTCTGTCCGAACCGCCTTCCTTTTTCGCCTACCCTGCCTCGATGCCTCCTGTTGGCACGTTGCTGCAGGGCGTCCCGAATGCCTTCCCTGTAAAAAAGGCCATGAATATGGTGGGTGAGGTGTCTAAAAGGGGGATCCTACTTTTTTGAGTTGTGACTTTTCGGTTTTTCTTGCATGCGATGTAGGGAGCAGTCCGGGATAGTCGGCGGTAATGGCCACCATGGCATTGTCGCAGCTTAACTGATAGAACTGCCTGTTTATCAGCTCCACGGAAATAACCAGATCTTCTTCGAGTCCGGAGTCGAGGGCCCGGTCTCGGTCCTCCGGCTGTGGAGAAGGGTTGCTGACCTCCCTTATGGCCTTTCACAGTTCCTGTTGGAAATATGCCCTAGAGGCAATAATAAAAGCATTATTATTATATTTCCTTGTTCATGATAATTGTCTTTATTCATGCTATAATTGTGTTATCCGGAAATCATAATACATGTGTGAATAACAGACACCAACATGTCCCTAGTAAGCCTCTAGTTGACTAGCTCGTTGATCAACAGATAGTCATGGTTTCCTGGCTATGGACATTGGATGTCATTGATAACGAGATCACATCACTAGGAGAATGATGTGATGGACAAGACCCAATCCTAAACATAGCACAAGATCATATAGTTCGTTTGCTAGAGTTTTCCAATGTCAAAGTATCTTTTCCTTAGACCATGAGATCGTGTAACTCCTGGATACCGTAGGAGTGCTTTGGGTATACCAAACGTCACAACGTAACTGGGTGACTATAAAGGTAAACTACGGGTATCTCCGAAAGTGTCTGTTGGGTTGACATGGATCAAGACTGGGATTTGTCACTCCGTGTGACGGAGAGGTATCACTGGGCCCACTCGGTAATGCATCATCATAATGAGCTCAAAGTGACCAAGTGTCTGGTCACGGGATCATGCATTACGGTATGAGTAAAGTGACTTGCCGGTAACGAGATTGAACGAGGTATTGGGATACCGACGATCGAATCTCGGGCAAGTAACATATCGATTGACAAAGGGAATTGCATACGGGGTTGATTGAATCCTCGACATCGTGGTTCATCCGATGAGATCATCGTGGAGCATGTGGGAGCCAACATGGGTATCCAGATCCCGCTGTTGGTTATTGACCTGAGAGTCGTCTCGGTCATGTCTGCTTGTCTCCCGAACCCGTAGGGTCTACACACTTAAGGTTCGGTGACGCTAGGGTTGTGAAGATAAGTATATGCAGTAACCCAAATATTGTTCGGAGTCCCGGATGAGATCCCGGACGTCACGAGGAGTTCCGGAATAGTCCGGAGGTAAAGAGTTATATATGGGAAGTGCTATTTCGGCCATCGGGACAAGTTTCGGGGTCACCGGTATTGTACCGGGACCACCGGAAGGGTCCCGGGGGTCCACCGGGTGGGGCCACCTATCCCGGGGGGCCCCATGGGCTGAAGTGGGAGGGAACCCAGCCCATAGTGGGCTGGGGCGCCACCCCCCCAAGGGCCCATGCGGCTAGGGTTGGGGGAAACCCTAAAGGGGGCGCCCCCTTGCCTTGGGGGGCAAGCCTCCCACCCTAGGCCGCCGCCCCCCCTAGTAGATCTCATCTACTAGGGCCGGCGCCCCCCCCATGGCACCCCTATATATAGTGGGGGGGAGAGGAGGGATTTCACACCCCAGCCCCTGGCGCCTCCATCCCCCCCGTTACGTCTCTTCCTCGTAGTCTTGGCGAAGCCCTGCTTCTGTCACGCCCTGCATCCACCACCACGCCGTCGTGCTGCTGGATCTTCATCAACCTCTCCTTCCCCCTTGCTGGATCAAGAAGGAGGAGACGTCTCCCGTCCCGTACGTGTGTTGAATGCGGAGGTGCCGTCCGTTCGGCGCTGGTCATCGGTGATTTGGATCACGTCGAGTACGACTACATCATCACCGTTCTTTTGAACGCTTCCGTGCGCCATCTACAAAGGTATGTAGATGCATCCGATAGCTCGTTGCTAGATGAACTCCTAGATGATCTTGGTGAAACGAGTAGGAAATTTTTTGTTTTCTGCAACGTTCCCCAACAGTGGCATCATGAGCTAGGTCTATGCGTAGTTCTTCTTGCGCGAGTAGAACACAATTAGTTGTGGGCGTAGATTTGTCAACTTTCTTGCCGTTACTAGTCTTTTCTTGCTTCGGCGGTATTGTGGGATGAAGCGGCCCGGACCAACCTTACACGTACGCTTACGTGAGACCGGTTCCACCGACTAACATGCACTAGTTGCATAAGGTGGCTGGCGGGTGTCTGTCTCTCCCACTTTAGTTGGAGCGGATTCGATGAACAGGGTCCTTATGAAGGGTAAATAGAAGTTGACAAATCACGTTGTGGCTTTAACGTAGGTAAGAAGACGTTCTTGCTAGAACCCTAATTCAGCCACGTAAAACTTGCAACAACAATTAGAGGACGTCTAACTTGTTTTTGCAGCAAGTGGTTTGTGATATGATATGGCCAAAGTTGTGATGAATGATGAATGATCTATATGTGATGTATGAGATGTTCATGCTATTGTAATAGGAATCACGACTTGCATGTCGATGAGTATGACAACCGGCAGGAGCCATAGGAGTTGTCTTTATTCTTTTATATGACCTGCGTGTCATCGAGGAACGCCATGTAAATTACTTTACTTTATTGCTAAACGCGTTAGCCATAGTAGTAGAAGTAATAGTTGACGAGCAACTTCATGGAGACACGATGATGGAGATCATGATGATGGAGATCATGGTGTCAAGCCGGTGACAAGATGATCATGGAGCCCCAAGATGGAGATCAAAGGAGCTATGTGATATTGGCCATATCATGTCACGTTTATTAATTGATTGCATGTGATGTTTATCAAGTTATGCATCTTGTTTGCTTAGAACGACGGTAGTAAATAAGATGATCCCTCATAATAATTTCAAGAAGTGTTCCCCCTAACTGTGCACCGTTGCGACAGTTCGCTGTTTCAAAACATCACGTGATGATCGGGTGTTTTATTCAGACGTTCACATACAACGGGTGTAAGACAGATTTACACATGCAAACACTTAGGTTGACTTGACGAGCCTAGCATGTACAGACATGGCCTCGGAACACAGAAGACCGAAAGGTCGAGCATGAGTCGTATAGAAGATACGATCAACATGAAGATGTTCACCGACGTTGACTAGTCCGTCTCACGTGATGATCGGACACGGTCTAGTTAACTCGGATCATGTAATACTTAGATGACTAGAGGGATGCCTAATCTAAGTGGGAGTTCATTAATAATTTGATTAGATGAACTTAATTATCATGAACTTAGTCTAAAATCTTTGCAATATGTCTTGTAGATCAAATGGCCAACGTAGTCCTCAACTTCAACGCGTTCCTAGAGAAAACCAAGCTGAAAGACGATGGTAGCAACTATACGGACTGGGTCCGAAACCTGAGGATCATCCTCATAGCTGCCAAGAAAGATTATGTCCTATAAGCACCGCTAGGTGATCCTCCCGTCCCACAGAACCAAGACGTTATGAACGCTTGGCAGACACGTGTTGACGACTACTCCCTTGTTCAGTGCGGCATGCTTTACAGCTTAGAGCCGGGGCTCCAAAAGCGTTTTGAGAGACATGGAGCATATGAGATGTTCGAAGAGCTGAAAATGGTTTTTCAAGCTCATGCCCGGATCGAGAGATATGAAGTCTCCGATAAGTTCTTCAGCTGTAAGATGGAGGAAAATAGTTCTGTCAGTGAGCACATACTCACTATGTCTGGGTTACATAACCGCTTGTCTCAGCTGGGAGTTAATCTCCCGGATGATGCGGTCATTGACAGAATCCTCCAGTCGCTTCCACCAAGCTACAAGAGCTTTGTGATGAACTTCAACATGCAGGGGATGCAAAAGACCATTCCTGAGTTGTTCTCAATGCTGAAATCAGAGGAGGTAGAAGTCAAGAAGGAACATCAAGTGTTGATGGTCAATAAAACCACTAAGTTCAAGAAAGGCAAGGGTAAAAAGAACTTCAAGAAGGACGGCAAGGAGGTTGCCGCGCCTGGCAAGCAAGCTGCCGGGAAGAAGCCAAAGAATGGACCCAAGCCTGAGACTGAGTGCTTTTATTGCAAGGGAAGCGGTCACTGGAAGCGGAACTGCCCTAAGTACTTAGCGGATAAGAAGGCCGGAAAAACAAAAGGTATATGTGATATACATGTAATTGATGTGTACCTTACTAGTGCCCGTAGTAGCTCCTGGGTATTTGATACCGGTGCAGTTGCTCACATTTTTAACTCAAAGCAGGGGCTGCGGAATAAGCGGAAACTGGCAAAGGACGAGGTGACGATGCGCGTCGGGAATGGTTCCAAGGTCAATGTGATCGCCGTCGGCACGCTGCCTCTGCATCTCCCTTCGGGATTAGTTTTAAACCTTAATAATTGTTATTTAGTGCCAGCTTTGAGCATGAACATTGTATCGGGATCTCGTTTAATTCGAGATGGCTACTCTTTTAAATCTGAGAATAATGGTTGTTCTATTTTTATGAGAGATATGTTTTATGGTCATGCTCCTATGGTGAATGGTTTATTCTTTATGAATCTCGAACGTGATGCTACACATGTTCATAATGTGAGTACCAAAAGAAGTAAGGTTGATAATGATAGTCCCACATACTTGTGGCACTGCCGCCTTGGTCACATAGGTGTCAAACGCATGAAGAAGCTCCATGCAGATGGACTTTTAGAGTCTCTTGATTATGAATCATTTGACACATGCGAACCATGCCTTATGGGTAAAATGACCAAGACTCCGTTCTCAGGAACAATGGAGCGAGCAACCGACTTATTGGAAATCATACATCCTGATGTGTGCGGTCCAATGAGTGTTGAGGCTCGCGGTGGCTATCGTTATGTTCTCACCCTCACTGATGATTTAAGTAGGTATGGGTATATCTACTTAATGAAACACAAGTCTGAAACCTTTGAAAAGTTCAAGGAATTTCAGAGTGAGGTTGAAAATCAACGTGACAGGAAAATCAAGTTTCTACGATCAGATCGTGGAGGAGAATACTTGAGTCACGAATTTGGCACGCACTTAAGAAAATGTGGAATAGTTTCACAACTCACGCCGCCTGGAACACCTCAACGTAACGGTGTGTCCGAACGTCGTAATCGCACTCTATTAGATATGGTGCGATCTATGATGTCTCTTACCGATTTACCGCTATCTTTTTGGGGCTATGCTTTAGAGACTGCCGCATTCACTTTAAATAGGGCTCCGTCGAAATCCGTTGAGACGACACCGTATGAATTATGGTTTGGGAAGAAACCTAAGCTGTCGTTTCTAAAAGTTTGGGGATGCGATGCTTATGTCAAGAAACTTCAACCTGAAAAGCTCGAACCCAAGTCGGAAAAATGCGTCTTCATAGGATACCCAAAAGAAACTATTGGGTACACCTTCTACCTCAGATCCGAAGGCAAGATCTTTGTTGCCAAGAATGGGTCCTTTCTAGAGAAAGAGTTTCTCTCGAAAGAAGTAAGTGGGAGGAAAGTGGAGCTTGATGAAGTATTACCTCTTGAACCGGCAAATGGCGCAACTCAAGAAAATGTTCCTGAGGTGTCTGCACCGACTAGAGAGGAAGTTTATGATAATGATCAAGATACTTCTGATCAAGCTCCTATTGAGATTCGAAGGTCCACAAGGACACGTTCCGCACCAGAGTGGTACGGCAACCCTGTCTTGGAAATCATGTTGTTAGACAACGGTGAACCTTCGAACTATGAAGAAGCGATGGCGGGCCCGGATTCCGACAAATGGCTAGAAGCCATGAAATCCGAGATAGGATCCATGTATGAAAACGAAGTATGGACTTTGACTGACTTGCCCGTTGAACGGCAAGCCATAGAGAATAAATGGATCTTTAAGAAGAAGACAGACGCGGATGGTAATGTGACCATCTATAAAGCTCGACTTGTCGCTAAGGGTTATCGACAAGTTCAAGGGGTTGACTACGATGAGACTTTCTCACCGGTAGCGAAGCTGAAGTCCGTCCGAATCATGTTAGCGATTGCCGCATTCTATGATTATGAAATATGGCAAATGGACGTCAAAACGGCATTCCTTAATGGTTTCCTTAAGGAAGAATTGTATATGATGCAGCCGGAAGGTTTTGTCGATCCTAAGAATGCTGACAAGGTGTGCAAGCTCCAACGCTCAATTTATGGGCTGGTGCAAGCATCTCGGAGTTGGAACATTCGCTTTGATGAGATGATCAAAGCGTTTGGGTTTACGCAGACTTATGGAGAAGCCTGCGTTTACAAGAAAGTGAGTGGGAGCTCTGTAGCATTTCTCATATTATATGTAGATGACATACTTTTGATGGGAAATGATATAGAACTCTTGGACAGCATCAAGGCCTACTTGAATAAGAGTTTTTCAATGAAGGACCTTGGAGAAGCTGCTTATATATTAGGCATCAAAATCTATAGAGATAGATCAAGACGCCTCGTAGGTCTTTCACAAAGCACATACCTTGATAAGATATTGAAGAAGTTCAATATGGATCATTCTAAGAAGGGGTTCTTACCTGTATTACAAGGTGTGAAATTGAGCTCAGCTCAATGTCCGACCACGGCAGAAGAAATAGAAGAGATGAGTGTCATCCCCTATGCCTCAGCCATAGGTTCTATTATGTATGCCATGCTGTGTACCAGACCTGATGTAAACCTTGCCGTAAGTTTGGTAGGAAGGTACCAAAGTAATCCCGGCAAGGAACACTGGACAGCGGTCAAGAATATCCTGAAGTACCTGAAAAGGACTAAGGAAATGTTTCTCGTTTATGGAGGTGACGAAGAGCTCGTCGTAAAGGGTTACGTCGACGCTAGCTTTGACACAGATCTGGATGACTCTAAGTCACAAACCGGATACGTGTATATTTTGAATGGTGGGGCAGTAAGCTGGTGCAGTTGCAAGCAAAGCGTCGTGGCGGGATCTACATGTGAAGCGGAGTACATGGCAGCCTCGGAGGCAGCACATGAAGCAATATGGGTGAAGGAGTTCATCACCGACCTAGGAGTCATACCCAATGCGTCAGGGCCGATCAAGCTCTTCTGTGACAACACTGGAGCTATTGCACTTGCCAAGGAGCCCAGGTTTCACAAGAAGACAAGGCACATCAAGCGTCGCTTCAACTCCATCCGTGAAAATGTTCAAGATGGAGACATAGAGATTTGTAAAGTGCACACGGACCTGAATATAGCAGATCTGTTGACTAAACCTCTCCCTAGAGCAAAACATGATCAACACCAGAATTCCATGGGTGTTCGATTCATCACAATGTAACTAGATTATTGACTCTAGTGCAAGTGGGAGACTGTTGGAAATATGCCCTAGAGGCAATAATAAAAGCATTATTATTATATTTCCTTGTTCATGATAATTGTCTTTATTCATGCTATAATTGTGTTATCCGGAAATCGTAATACATGTGTGAATAACAGACACCAACATGTCCCTAGTAAGCCTCTAGTTGACTAGCTCGTTGATCAACAGATAGTCATGGTTTCCTGGCTATGGACATTGGATGTCATTGATAACGAGATCACATCATTAGGAGAATGATGTGATGGACAAGACCCAATCCTAAACATAGCACAAGATCGTATAGTTCGTTTGCTAGAGTTTTCCAATGTCAAAGTATCTTTTCCTTAGACCATGAGATCGTGTAACTCCCGGATACCGTAGGAGTGCTTTGGGTATACCAAACGTCACAACGTAACTGGGTGACTATAAAGGTAAACTACGGGTATCTCCGAAAGTGTCTGTTGGGTTGACATGGATCAAGACTGGGATTTGTCACTCCGTGTGACGGAGAGGTATCACTGGGCCCACTCGGTAATGCATCATCATAATGAGGTCAAAGTGACCAAGTGTCTGGTCACGGGATCATGCATTACGGTACGAGTAAAGTGACTTGCCGGTAACGAGATTGAACGAGGTATTGGGATACCGACGATCGAATCTCGGGCAAGTAACATATCGGTTGACAAAGGGAATTGCATACGGGGTTGATTGAATCCTCGACATCGTGGTTCATCCGATGAGATCATCGTGGAGCATGTGGGAGCCAACATGGGTATCCAGATCCCGCTGTTGGTTATTGACCTGAGAGTCGTCTCGGTCATGTCTGCTTGTCTCCCGAACCCGTAGGGTCTACACACTTAAGGTTCGGTGACGCTAGGGCTGTGAAGATAAGTATATGCAGTAACCCGAATATTGTTCGGAGTCCCGGATGAGATCCCGAATGTCACGAGGAGTTCCGGAATAGTACGGAGGTAAAGAATTATATATGGGAAGTGCTATTTCGGCCATCGGGACAAGTTTCGGGGTCACCGGTATTGTACCGGGACCACCGGAAGGGTCCCGGGGGTCCACCGGGTGGGGCCACCTATCCCGGGGGGCCCCATGGGCTGAAGTGGGAGGGAACCCAGCCCATAGTGGGCTGGGGCGCCACCCCCCCAGGGGCCCATGCGGCTAGGGTTGGGGGAAACCCTAAAGGGGGCGCCCCCTTGCCTTGGGGGGCAAGCCTCCCACCCTAGGCCGCCGCCCCCCCTAGTAGATCTCATCTACTAGGGCCGGCGCCCCCCCCCATGGCACCCCTATATATAGTGGGGGGGAGAGGAGGGATTTCACACCCCAGCCCCTGGCGCCTCCATCCCCCCCGTTACGTCTCTTCCTCGTTGTCTTGGCGAAGCCCTGCTTCTGTCACGCCCTGCATCCACCACCACGCCGTCGTGCTGCTGGATCTTCATCAACCTCTCGTTCCCCCTTGCTGGATCAAGAAGGAGGAGACGTCTCCCGTCCCGTACGTGTGTTGAACGCAGAGGTGCCGTCCGTTCGGCGCTGGTCATCGGTGATTTGGATCACGTTGAGTACGACTACATCATCACCGTTCTTTTGAACGCTTCCGTGCGCCATCTACAAAGGTATGTAGATGCATCCGATAGCTCATTGCTAGATGAACTCCTAGATGATCTTGGTGAAACGAGTAGGAAAATTTTTGTTTTCTGCAACGTTCCCCAACAGTTCCTGCCGTAAATTGGCAAGGTGAATACCTACAACGAAAAATGCATGAAGGTGGAAGTAAAGGGATATAGCTTACCTAGCTCGGAGGATTGTACATGGAGAATCCGTCCCGTGGCTTGATGCGGGCGAACTCCTCCTCCTCTCCCTTGAACAGTTCGGACAAGATTTTGGTTAATGTGGCAGCATCGCCCGGACCCTTACGCCCATAGCGGGTGGCGTCATCTTCTTCGTTGAAACACCACAAGGGGTGCCCACGATATTGAAGTGGTTGCACTACCCGCATTATGCAAATTGACATAACTTCGGTTATTGTCAATCCTGACTGAGCCAGTGCCTTAATCCGGTTCATCAGACAAAGGACTTCTCTATCGTCTTCCACCTGGGGGCTCCGTGGGCGCCAACTTCGGTGCTTCTTTAGAGGAGCATTGTTGAACTCAGGAAGACCCCGTCGAACAGGGTCCGGAAGGGGAACGTCCTCCATATAAAACCATTTTGAAGGCCAGTCTTCGGATGGCTTCTTTGGGGTACCGGAAGATATCTGGGATCGGTGATGCGCCATACTTCGGCTCCGCCCACTTAATAAAGTGATTCCCTCTATGTGCGAGGGACAAGGCAAAATAGCCTTTTTCACAGCTCGAAGTGAGCCTCGCAGCCCAGGAACAACTCGCAGACGGCAACGTAGCCGACGATGTGTAGGATGGAGGCAGGGGTGAGATTGTGTAGTTGGAGGCCGTAGAACTCCAGGAGCCCGCGGAGGAATGGATGAATTGGAAATCCGAGTCCCCTTAGTAAGTAAGGAACAAGGCAAACTCCTTCCCCCATGGAGGGACAGGGAAAGCTCTCCGCTTGCCCCCCGCCATTGTAGGTGGCGAGCCTGGCTTGAACGGGCATCATGTATACCAGAGGAAGAAATCCTTTGGTCTGTAGTTCGACCAATCGACTATGTGGGACTGAACACCTTTCCCAATCACCAATCTTAGGGCTATGGGGCGGGAGGAGGAGCTACGGAGGTCGGCCATGCTGGAATGGATCTTTCCGAAATGCGCTCTGATGGATTCTCGTTGAGGGGAGGATGGTGTGGATCGGATCTAAGAATCCCAATCCCTTTAATAGACAATTTATTTATCTGGCTAGCGGGGTGAATGAAAAAACGCCCTGACGCCTCGTATTCGTCGATGCATGAGAAATTGCCCTTATTGGGCGCAGAAGCCAAGAGGATCAACATTTATGGGGCCGGATGCTATTTACGAACACTTGGAAATTGGAGAAGAACCCGCCTTACAATGCCGAAGACAATACTGCGCGCCGGACTAATCGTCATTGAAAGCCTGGTTCAGGGGCTACTGTGGGTGTCCTGGATTAGGGGGTCTCCGGACAGCCGGACTATATCGATTGGCCGGACTGTTAGACTATGAAGATACAGGATTGAAGACTTCGTCTCGTGTCCGGATGGGACTCTACTTGGTGTGAAAGGCAAGCTAGGCAATACTGGTGTCTATATAAACCGGAGGGTTTTAGTCCGTAGGACAACATACAATCGTACCATAGGCTAGCTTCTAGGGTTTAGCCTCTCTGATCTCGTGGTAGATCTACTCTTGTACTACCCATATCATCAATATTAATCAAGCAGGACGTAGGGTTTTACCTCCATCAAGAGGGCCCGAACCTGGGTAAAACATTGTGTCCCCTGCCTCTTGTTACCATCCGGCTTAGATGCATAGTTCAGGACCCCCTACCCGAGATCCGCTGATTTTGACTCCGACAGTACTGTTCTGCCCTAAACATAATTTTAGAGTTATTAAACATGCAAAGTAAGGTCACCATGTTAAACTAGGCATTTTTTCACCCCATTTACATATAAAGTTTATTAAATTCGAAGTTACGGTTATTTGGTTATGAATTAAAGCATTTTAACATGGCATTTGAACAAATTTAAACAAAAAACATATTAAACATATTTAACATGCATGAAAGTGGCATATTATTAAACTAGACAAAATTCTAAGCAACTTTCATATATAATTTATTTAGATCTGATGCATGGTTGTGAAGTTATTAAATGCATGAAGTTTAGGGGCTAAACTGCAAAATTGCTCAACTCTGGAAAATAGACAAATTTGTTCAGGAAAAAAACAACATGGGCTGTAACTGACTGGCCCAACAATGGAAAGAAAAAAAGGAGGGCGCGCAGCTGGCCTCACCATGGGCCTCGGCCCATTCGGTGGAGGAGGGAGGCCGGCAGGGCACGCATCTAGGCCTCGGGCCCTGGATGGATCGCCCTGCCGATCCCACTGGATCGAGGCAGGGACGGGCGCGGTCAATGGGCGCGTTCTCCTCGCTCGATTCTGAAGAAATAGGAACAACAGCAGGCACTAGTGATGTGGGAGACGACGCAAGGAGGTGTTCGAAGCAGAGGAGGCATGACGAGGGCGCACGGGAACCGGCCGGATCCGAGGCCACGACGACGAAGCAGAGGAGATCGGGGCTGGACGCGAGCTTGACGGCGGCTGGGTAAAACGGCGACGAGGTGTGCACTGGTGTGGTCGACAGGGCGCAGAGGAGGTCGTTGGCGATGGGGCTCCTCCTGTTGACAAACCAAGACAGAGGGAACGATGTGAGGGAGAGGGAGATGAATGGAAGGAGGGAGAAGATAAGAGATGGGCGGGATGCTCATCTGGTGGTCAACGACGATGGCGTAGGACAGCGTCAGGCACGGGGTTGGGATCCGGTAGTGGCATAGGTACAAGGCGCGGGGTGTTTCATGGAGGAGCTCCTCTCCGGTTCGAACTGGAAGGATAAGGCAGCAGGGCGCTGGTCTCTGATGAGGCTGGTCGAAGATGGCCGCCTCAGGCAGGGGAGCTCGGGCTCCTGGATCGAGAGGGGCACGAGAAATCGGGCGTCGTCGTGCTCTGCTCCCCGGCGAGCTCAGGCGAGGCCAAGGGGATCCACACGCGCATGGGGCTGCTGATGCGGTGCGAGAAGAAGCAGAGGCCTCGGCGCTCGTGGGCATGGGAGAAGGAGCTTGGGCTCCTGGTTGGTGGGTGGAGGAAAACTAGGAGCGGGGGATCCCGAGGGGATTTGGTGGAATGGCGGGGGCGGAGTGATTGGATGGATGGAGGGGACAGGATCCCTAGTTTCTAGGGTTGTCCAGTATTTATATTGCAATGAGATTAGGGTAGGGGCTATCACGTCCCTACGATCATAATCGGACGGTCGCGAATAAATATGTTAGGAAGCCCAACTAACAAAACGGAGACGTTTTGTAGATGTTTGGGGATGATCCGGACACAACGGTGATGACTTCTCGGGTCGGGTCTGGGACAACTTTTCGGACGCGCACGCGAGGAGGGCCGCAGGCTGACGAGAGAGGTTAGGTTGGGCCTGGCGGTAGGTAGTGGACTGTGCGGAAGGCCTCAGGCTGAGAAAAGAGAAGAGAGAAGAGAGAGGCCCGGCGACTGTTTCTGGAGACCGAAAACGTCCAATGATAGACCGACTATAATGTCGCTATAGTTATCCGTTGGGGCGTCAAACGAACTCCGAATGCGATGAAACTTGGCCGACGGCCTACCTATACTATAATAAGACCGCACGACAACTTTCAACCCAATCCGACAACATTTTCCGGCCACTTATAAAATAATATTCGGACGTGCCGCGGGCGCGTGCAAGTGTGTCTGGATTCAGAACGGATAACGGACGGAACTGGGGGAACCGGGACGGATGCATGTTTTGAAAACATGATGATGCAATGCACATGATGAGATGGTAAGATGCAACACGAAAGCAAATGCCATGGCAACGACAGCGAAAAACTAGAGGACACCTAGCGCAATGGTCTCGGGGCATCACAACACTCCACCACTACGAGAGGATCTCGTCCCAAGATCTAGAATGGCACCGGAGAGAAAACGGAAGAGAAAGAGAAGTGGTAAAACTAAGTTGCTTCTTTGACAAACGAGTGAAACCAAAGAACCTTGAGATGTTGAACAAATTGAAAGAAAGAATGCAATGGAGATGAACGAAGTTGAAAACACTCTGTTAGAAAAGAAGAAACAAGGAACATACGAGAACCTTGTAGTTTGAAAGAGACAAGAAAAAGTGTTACAATGGACAAGAAGTAGATGCAAGCACCTCGGTTGACAAGAGATGTACAAGGAGTGATAAAGATCAAATACGACAACACTCCGGTTGAGAATGTAAGGTAAAGAATATGAGCTTTGCAATATGGAAGCACTTGGATGAGACTCTGGTTAGAAGAGGAATGATAGACACAACACTCTGGTTAAACAAGATAGTGAAGGAATAAGACTGATATAATTTGGACAGCACTCCAACTGAAAATGGAAGGAATTAACAAGAACTTGACAAGATGAGAGGATACTTGATGAAATCAACAACACGCTACCTCCGGAATTATTGAAAGAATGGCACAAAGGGCAAGAACGATTTCAGACGGCACTCCTGTTGAGAAGGGAGCCAAAACTTGACAGAATGGGAAGAACTTGAAAAGAGGGCATGTCACTCCGGTTAAAAGGATATGCACGAAAAGAACATGATCTTTGACAAAACGAGACGATGGGTGAAAAGAACAACATCACAATACCTCCGGAACGAAAGAATAGAAGATAGATAATTGAAATGGAGAATGGAGAAGAAAATGCCAACTTCTGCCACAAAAGAGCTTGAAAAGGCATCCTTAGGAGAAGGGTCGAACGTAGTTGTTGGGAAAAACCAACAACGAAAAGAGTAAGCTTGTTGTGGGCTTATGAAGAACATCTCAAAACTACGAGGTGAAAATCTGCCACTAACGGAAACGATAAATTGGATTGATATGAACAGGGAGATGAGAATATTATTTCACCGGGAGGATAAATGAAGAACTTGGGTCATTTATAAGCACCATAAATAGCAACAATCCTTAAAGAAGGCTTTAGGTGAAATATAACCCAAGATAACTCAAATGAAGAGGTTGATCGATTTAAAATACCTCATTCTTAACAACATGTGAATCATGAAACATGAACTCAAATTATCAAGAATGACATAGTACCACCTCAAATGATACTGTAGAAGGAATTGCACTTCGGAATGCAAGAAGAGGAATACTTGAAGCTCCTCCGAAAAGAATCTCGATGAACACTTCGAGAAGGTATTAAATCCTTGATGAACCACCATGTAAAGCCTCCATGAAGAACTCCGGTAACAAAAGGATGATCAAACGGAAGGAAAGAGAGGTTGAAAACGCAAGGTGAAGGCTTGCGATGATATATATGGATCTTCGTGATGATGAGAGCTTGGAACTCAGGAAAAGAAAGATGAAAAATTGAAACGAGAATTTGATTAGCCTATGGAAAAAGGAATTGAATTTACTCGATGAAACAAGATTAAGAACTACATTATGTGTATCCTTCACCAATTTAGATTGATGAGAAGCAACGGATTTGGCATACTACTTATTCTCGTTGAAAAGGATTTAGAGAGATATAGCATAAACTTGAGAAGTTCTTCAACTAAGGAAGAAAAAAAATCTTGGAAGAACCACCGTAAGAATTAAAAACGATCAAGGAAAAGATAAAGAAACACCGGGAAGAATTTGAAAACGAACGAAGATACTTGAGAGAATTTAGATACAACTGAATGAATGGATCACGAGATTATTAAAGAATACTTGAATGATGCACCGGTAAGATTTGGAGAACAATAGTTGAAAGCTGAGAATGAATAAACCTGAAAATATGACCTCCGGAGAAACAAACTGAAAAGACTCCTGAAATTTACTCCTGATGGGTGAAAAGAATTCTCACAATCGAAAAAAAACAATTATGAGAGGATGGCAGCAAGCTAGAACCACGAATCTCTGAGAGAGCGGATAAGATATGGAGGAAAAACTCTTCTTCGGTTTTCAAAATCCAAGAATGACGATGGGAAAACACCACCAATAATTGTTTAGACACTCCGGAATGAAGAATGGAAAGGATGAACCAATGATGAAAAGAATTTGACCGATCATGGAGAAGGCATTTGACTGATGATAATTCATTCTTACGTCAAACTTGGAAAAGAATTTGAGATTAGCTCCGGGAAAAATTGAGAAGAGTCATGTAAGATCCTGGGAAAAGACCAATGGGTTAGGGCCCACTCAAAAGAAACACCGTTGAACGATTGCTTGAAAAGAGAGATTCCACCGGTCGAATTTAAATTTTTGAAGCGGATAACATCCTTGAAAGAGCTTGAACGAAAGCAGAGTGTAAGCACGAATCTTCAGGATATGTTGAGCACTCCGAAACAATTGAATAGCGAGAAGTGGAATGATAATAAGGTGCACCGGCATGAGAAGATATTTGAAACGAGGAAAATATATGATCAACAAAGCTTGAATTGGTTCCACCGGAGAAGAAAAAGAATGGGGAATGACGAACTAGAAACTCTGTTAGAATCTTCATGAGCATCACTGGGTAAGCATATTGACGGAAAAGAATGGAGAGACTTCATGTTCAAAAGATAGATACTTGATAAAGAAATTCGAGTCCTTGAAGAAACAAGGGTGGGAGGGCGGGGAAAAACAAAGGTAGCTTGGGACGGATGAGATGAGCACCGATGAGAAGAATTGAGAATTGATCTCACGAATGTATGAATGATCGGATCCACTTGAAGAGAGACACACCAGTTGAAAAGAATTGACATGGCAATCTCGATTATCATGAAGGATTAGTATTCGCATAGGAGTATGAGAACACCATTAGGGAAGGTATGGAATCAACACTTGACATTGAAGCAACTCGAATACCACAACTCAAAACAAAACAAAGGATTGGCTTGCAAAATAAGCCAGAACAAACATATGATAGAGATTTCATCCGAAGTTTTCATGGTGGGGCCCACACCGGCTCGATTGTACAACACCATCATGTACAAGCCAGTGCACATGACATACGAAGCGTCCCCGAGTCAGCATAGCCAAGGACTCTTTAAGACACAACGAGACCATTGTAAAACCAACCGTGGATAGGCAGACCACTAGACGTCAAACCCCAATTTCATATCATACATCTGTCGGAAAGATATCCTAAGAGCTACTTGAATTCCCACTTATAAACTCCCGAAACTTTCCGGTGATGCAATCACATGTAGGGGATACAGGGGAAGCATAATATCTCACCCAAAACTAGCAAACCCTACATCCAGCTGTATCCATCCTTCAACACATAACCAAGAAACCTTCGGAAATCATTTACCTCAACCTTCGAAAAGCATCCGTTATACGAGTTATGGCAATACTCCCGAACTCCCGCCCCATTACTAGGTGGCGTCGAGGTTATCTCACCAACAGCTGCATAAAAGAGATTTTCGATGTTGGCGAAACTCAAGTATTCCAGAATTGCAATGATAAAATTGTGACAACAACACCTCGGAGCACAACTCCCCGGGACACTGCCACAACCCCTAAATGTCAGGAGGCACCAAGAACAATGTTCTCGTCACAAAACCATCGAAACGATTCCAAGATACCAGTGTGATCCTAAACTTTTTTAGTGAAATATGAGAAGAGAAGAGTCAAAACTCTATGCCAGGATGCCTCACCAGAGCGACGAAGGGACTGAAGAGTAAAAAGATCTCCTAACTCTCCGATATATATAATCCTAAATGACTCAAAACATTTTTCTAGACTCAACAACGCCAGCGATTCGATCAAGCAGGGGGCTCCTAAGGTCGGGGAAGGCTCTGATTACCAACTTGTAACGCCCTCGATGCGGCTATATCTCCCACGTGTCGAAGCATGACTTTGAGGCATAACTGCATTGGAAGCAATGTCGCAAGTGAGGTAATCTTCACACAACCCATGTAATACATAAGGGAAAGAGATACATAGTTGGCTTACAATCACCACTTCACACAGTACATGGATAAAGCATTACAACATCCAGATACAAACAAGGTCCAACTACGGAACCAAAATAAAAGAAGACTACCCCAAATGCTACACAGATCCCCGATCATCCCAACTGGGCTCTACTACTGATCAACTGGAAATGGAACAACATAACGAGATCTTCATTGAGCTCCTCCTTGAGCTCGGTTGCGTCACCTGCACGGTATCATCGGCACCTACAAACTGGTTTTGGCAGTATCTGTGAGTCACGGGGACTCAGCAATCTCACGCCCTCGCGATCAACACTATTTATGCTTATGGGTAAGGTAAAGGTATGAGGTGGAGTTGCAGCAAGCGACAAGCATATTTGGTGGCTAACATATACACAAAAGAGAGCGAGAAGAGAAGGCAAAGGCATGATCGAACAACTATGATCAAGAAGTGATACTAGAACAACCTACGTCAAGCATAACTCCAACACCGTGTTCACTTTTGGGACTCCACCGGGAAGAGACCATCACGGCTACACACACGGTTGATGCATTTTAATTAAGGTTAAGTTTCAGGTTTTCTACAACCGGACATTAACAAATTCCCATGTGCCCATAACCGCGAGCACGACTTTCGAAAGTTCAAATCCCTGCAGGGGTGTCCCAACTTAGCCAATCACAAGCTCTCATGGTCAACGAAGGATATTCCTTCTCCCAAGACAATCCGATGAGACTCGGCATCCCGGTTACAAGACATCCTCGACAATGGTAAAACAAGTCCAGCAAGACCACCCGCTGTGCCGACAAATCCCGATAGGAGCTGCACATATCTCGTTCTCAGGGCACACCGGATAAGCTAAGCGTACGGGAGCCAACGTAACCCAAGTTGGCAAGGGATGGCCCCGCACGGTGCTCTAGGTTGGACCAACACTTAGACAAGCACTGGCCCGGGGGTTTAAAATAAAGATGACCCTCGGGATGCGTGACTCCCAAGGGAAAAAGGCTAGGTGGCGAATGGTAAAACCAAGGTTGGGCCTTGCTAGAGGAGTTTTATTCAAAGCGAACTATCAAGGGGTTCCCATTATAACCCAACCGTGTAAGGAACGGAAAATCTGGGAACATAACACCGATATGACGGAAACTAGGGCGGCAAGAGTGGAACAAAACACCAGGCATAAGGCCGAGCCTTCCACCCTTTACCAAGTATATAGATGCATTAATTAAATAAGAGATATTATGATATCCCAACAAATATCCATGTTCCAAACATGGAACAAGATCCAATCTTCACCTGCAACTAACAATGCTATAAGAGGGGCTGAGCAAAGCGGTAACATAGCCAAACAACGGTTTGCTAGGACAAGGTGGGTTAGAGGCTTGGCTTAAAAATATGGGAGGCATGATAAGCAAGTGGTAGGTATCGCAGCATAGGCATAGCAAAAGAGCGAGCAACTAGCAAGCAAAGATAGAAGTGATTTCGAGGGTATGGTCATCTTGCCTGAGATCCCGCAAGGAAGAAGAACGAGTCCATGAAGAAGACAAATGGACGTAGTCAAACGGATCCTCATAAACGCGACGTTAACGATACTAACTCGAAGAAGCATCACCGGAAAGAAGCAAACAACACAGTAAACAACCACGACATAAGCATGGCATGATGCACAACCAAGTATGATGCATGTCCGGTTTAATTATGCATGTCATCGCAAAGTGCACAAGCAAAACTAAAAATTAAATGGAGCTCAATATGCAACGAGTTGCATATTGACGAAACACTACAACAATTATTTAGTTCTCTCCCGTTTGTGTACCCAACAATATTAAATGTTGATTAACATGGCAAGGGGGTGAAGCACAACAAAACTACCTAACTAGGCATGTTTAAATGAGGCTGGAAGCAATGAGCAACAATTCCGGTAAATCCCCATATGCATAAATTAGGTTTGGTACTGTTCTGCCCTAAACATAATTTTAGAGTTATTAAACATGCAAAGTAAGGTCACCATGCTAAACTAGGCATTTTTCCACCCCATTTACATATAAAGTTTATTAAATTCGGAGTTACGGTTATTTAGTTATGAATTAAAGCATTTTAACATGGCATTTGAACAAATTTAAACAAACAACATATTAAACAAATTTAACATGCATGAAAGTGGCATATTATTAAACTAGACAAAACTCTAAGCAACTTTCATATATAATTTATTTAGATCCGATGCACGGTTGTGAAGTTATTAAATGCATGAAGTTTAGGGGCTAAACTCCAAAACTGCTCTCCTCTGGAAAATAGACAAATTTGTTCAGGAAAAAAACAACATGGGCTGTAACTGACTGGGCCCAACAACGGAAATAAAAAAAGGAGGGCGCGCAGCTGGCCTCACCATGGGCCTCGGCCCATTCGGTGGAGGAGGGAGGCCGGCAGGGCGCGCATCTGGGCCTCGGGCGCTGGCAGGCTGGCCCACTCGGGCGCTGCATGGATCGCCCCTGCCGATCCCACTGGATCGAGGCAGGGACGAGCGCGGCCAACGGGCATGTTCTCCTTGCTCGATTGTGAAGAAATAGGAACAGCAGCAGGCGCTAGTGATGTGGGAGACGATGCAAGGACGCGTTCGAAGCAGAGGAGGCATGACGAGGGTGCACGGGAACCGGCAGGATCTGAGGCCACGACGGCGAAGCAGAGGAGATCGGGGCAGGACGCGAACTTGACGGTGTGTCGGGGGACTAATCCACGAACACCTATGGGGCCGGCGGATCGAGCCCCTTTAGGGGGCAGAGATCGCACGAAGAGCAGATCGAGGCGAAGCACACGAGCAGTTTACCCAAGTTCGGGCCGCACAGATGCGTAAAACCCTACTCCTGCTTTGTGGTTTGTATTGAGTTCTTGCTCAGTAGCGCTGAGTGCTACAGTCCACACCAGCAGCTAATGAGACCGAGCGTGAGTGAGTGTTCTTCCTCCCTCCTCCCCTCTACGTTGCGCATGGGCCTCCTTTTATATGCTCAAGGGGTCACCGACAGGTGGCAACGTAGACAAGGGTAAAAATGGAAAGGTGGCGGTTGGTACAACTACCAGCTACAGTGTATCATACCTAACCCTGACGGCAGGGGACAAGGGCATTAAATGACCGTCTGCGTCGCCCAAACAGTGCAAAAAGGGACCGTCAGGGACGCCACCGCTCGCCACGATGGCAATCTTGTCAGCGCCGCTTGCCACCGCGCACCGCTGGCTGCACAGCCCCCCGCCACGTACGCCTGGAGGGGTCCCAGAGCGACACGTTGGTGGATGTGCTGGAGCGCGGGTACAGAGTGGTGGCTCGCCGCGCAAGCGCCTTGCCGCGGTCGTTGTCTTGTCGCGTCCGGGAGCTTGTCGCTCACCGGGCCTTGTCGGGACGCGTGGCGCATCGCGGCAAGTTCCTTGAGATGCCTTGGTTGGCCTTCCCTCCAAGCTCCTCTTGCTGGGGTCTTGTATGCCTTGGTTGGCCTTCCCGGCAAGCTCCTCTTGCCGGGGTCTTGTATGCCTTGGTTGGCCTTCCCGGCAAGCTCCTCTTGCCGGGGTCTTGTCTCCTTGGCTTGGATACTTTGTCCTTGAATGGCTCCAAAGGAACCACGGAGGACTTTGGCGGTCACCCGGCAAGCCTTGCCGTGGGATGCTGCGACTGCCCGTGCACAAGTTTGGGATACTAGGGTACCCCTACTCTAGTACACCAACACGGCGGCTGGGTAAAACGGCGACGAGGCGTGCACTGGTGCGGTGGATAGGGCGCAGAGGAGGTCACTGGCGACGGGGCTCCTCCTGTTGACAAACCAAGACAGAGGGAGCGATGTGAGGGAGAGGGAGATGAATGGAACGAGGGAGAAGAGAAGAGATGGGTGGGATGCTCATCTGGTGGTCAATGACGATGGCGTAGGACAGCGTCGGGCACGGGGTTGGGATCCGGTAGTGGCGTAGGTCCAAGGTGCGGGGTGGTTCATGGAGGAGCTCCTCTCCGGTTCGAACTAGAAGGATAAGGCAGCAGGGCACTGGTCTCTGACGAGGATGGTCGAAGACGGCCCCCTTAGGTAGGGGAGCTCGGGCTCCTGGATCGAGAGGGGCATGGGAAATCGGTCGTCGTCGTGCTCTGCTCCCCGGTGAGCTCAGGCGAGGCCAAGGGGATCCACAGGCACGTGGGGCTGCTGATGTGGTGCGAGAAGAAGCAGAGGCCTTGGTGCTCATGGGTGTGGGAGAAGGAGCTCGGGCTCCTGGTTGGTGGGTGGAGGAAAACGAGGAGCGGGAGATCCCGAGGGGATTTGGTGGAACGGCGGCGGCGGAGTGATTGGATGGATGGAGGGGACAGGATCCCTAGTTTCTAGGGTTGTCCACTATTTATATTGCAATGAGATTAGGGTAGGGGCTATCACGTCCCTACGATCGTAATCGGACAGTGGCGAATAAATATGTTAGGAAGCCCAACTAACAAAACGGAGACGTTTTGTAGATGTTTGGGGATGATCCGGACACAACGGTGACGACTGATCGGGTCGGGTCTGGGACAACATTTCGGACGCGCGCGCGAGGAGGGCCGCGGGCTGACGAGAGAGGTTAGGTTGGGCCTGCGGTAGGTAGTGGACTGTGCGGAAGGCCTCAGGCTGAGAAAAGATAAGAGATAAGAGAGAGGCCCGGCGACTGTTTCCGGAGACCGAAAACGTCCGACGATACACCGACTATAATGTCGCTATAGTTATCCGTTGGGGCGTCAAATGAACTCCGAATGCGATGAAACTTGGCAGACAGCCTACCTACACTAAAATAAGACCGCTCGCCAACTTTCAAGCCAATCCGAGAACATTTTCTGGCCACTTATAAAATAATATTCGGACGTGCCGCGGGCGCATGCAAGTGTGTCTGGTCTCAGAATGGACAACGGACGGAACTGGGGGAACCGGGACGGATGCAAGTTTTGAAAACATCATGATGCAATGCACATGATGACATGGTAAGATGCAACACGAAAGCAAATGACATGGCAACGACAAAGAAAAACTGGAGGACACCTGGCGCAATGGTCTCGGGGCGTCACAGACGAGTACTTCAACGAGATGAAGATTGCCTTGCGACGAGCCGCCGTGGACGACCCCATTTTGATGAAGTTCCACTTCATGATGGGATTGCACAACAACATCTCCAAGACTCTCTTCCTCGAGAACTACAAGTCCCTCGACGACTACTACATTGGTGCTCTCAAGGCGGAACAAGAACTCATGAAGGCCAAGGCTTCTCCACCCCAAGCACACTTCTCGAAGTCCAAGCTCCAAGACGACGAGCATGAGGCTATTACCACCATGATGTCCAAGCCCGACAAGCTCCAAGGTGATGCTCCCAAGTTCGACTTCACTGCCATACCTCTTTGTGGCATTGATGATGCCGAGTCTACTTCGACTCTTTTTCAAGATGGTGCGATGACGAGTACGACTACGGAGACCCTCAAGGACCATGCTTTGGAGGCGAGCGACAAAGTGGCGAGCAAGGATGATGCTTCCATCTTAGAAGGCGAGAGTGATGATGTGCCATCTCTGGCCTTCATCCACGGCGACGGTGATGAGATGGTTGAGCATGGGATTTTCCCTTCGACCATGGTGACGTATGATGACATGAGTGACTTTTGCCTCCATATTGAGAGTGAGAGTGACTTCACCACTAGCCCCACATATGATGTGTTACCACAATTCCCATGTGAGGAGAGCCACAACCCCCACCACTTGAGTGAGATGAGTGACTATACCATATGTGACATTGAGTACACCTACCTTGAGGGAGTGAGTGAACCACCACATAGAGAGAGTGAGATAGTCGATAGGTCACGTGAGGCCACTTTCAACACTAACGACTTGACCTCTACCTCTAGTTTGTCTTCTCATTTGGTGCTAGGTCCCATATATGATGACGCGACGATTCGCGACGACTATGTCCTCCCTTTGGACAAGACGATGGCCATGGTGGAATATGATGCACCCCCACATGGTTCTATCATGATGAAGATGGCCACCATTTGGTCTTTCCCACTTGAGTGGAATGAACAAGGTAACATAGGTGAAGGTGATGCTCTAGTCCCACTAGTGGACATTCTTGACATTGATTGCTTGCATGATGTTGATCAACCTATTTCCATGCTTCATGCTAGTGTGACTTCTCCATGCGATGATTTACCCATTTATGATGAGTATGATGATTGCCATGTGTAGTATATTAGTTGTGATGCCATGTTCCATAGGATTTCTTGTGATAATTCTCTCGGTCACATCATGTTTGCCAATCTGCTCGACTTGTCATATCCTATGCATGAGATCAATCTTATGTCATATTTGCAATCTCTTCATAGTGACTATGCATATGCTATTAAAATAAACCCAATTTGCACATATGGCATAGATGACAAGCCTATGGTTATTGGCATTTGTTTCTCTTGTGATGATATTGACATGCTACCTTTGCATCATTTATCTCATATGCCATGCCATAACCACCTAGCTTCGGATATGCATTGTTTTGGATTTTGTCCATTTTCTCCGTATGATGTTTCAAATATTGCACATGAGGAGACCCCCATAGTTTCCTCATACATTTTAGGAGATTGTGATCACTCCCATCCATTGCATGATCATTATACTTGTATTCTCAATTTGCATCCCCGTCGTGTTATACACAATAACTATTCTTTCATGATGGATGACATGTTCTTGTACCATGCATCAAATTTCTTTGATCGATGCTTATCTTGTGCTAACTCTCACATGCAAAGATACATCATGATGGATTATGTGTACATTTACCACACACACAATTTCTTTCGCTTGTGTATTTGTTGTGTAGGTACCCATTAATACTTGTCAACCTCGCAATCCCACAAGTTGACAAAACGAGATCTAGAGAGCAATGAATCCATGGGATCCCATGGATTGTCTTCCCCGCCGCTCTCTTCGCGCAAAGACTTCGCGCATTTCTTCTACATCACACTCACTTTGCTATGGGTTATTGTCCATTACATATTATATGCCCATCTTGCCATGTTCACTTTGGATGATATGCTCATTACTATGCCTTTGCCATGCATTCGTGACCCATGCTTTGCATTACGCATGATGATTGATTCTCATACTTGTATGTGTATTTGCAAGCTTGGTGGAGATATTGCATGTTATTGCCATGTTTTCTTTGTGCCCCATGCCTATGATGATACTATGATCTTGCTTTTTGTTCTTGCTTGTGATATGTCATGTGCATTGCGTATGACTATTATTTGCTCACATGACATGATTGCCATACTTTCCCATAGTATGTTGCATCTTCGCACTACTAGCTTGCACGACTTGATTCCTATGTTTGCTTGCCTTTGTTGCATCACCGATGATTCATACTTGCTCATATCATGTGGTTGATGACAACCATCTACATGTTTTTCACATGATTGTTATTGCTTGCCGTCATATATCTCCATATGTTACCTCTCTCATGCTAGATGATTTGCCCTGTATTGAGTGCAATTATGCCTTTAGTCTTGATAATGAGTTTACCCCCATAGCATTCTTGCATATATTTCGAGATTTTGACATTTTTCTTGTGAAGCATGCTTGTCTTGCCTCTTTGCACCATATACCTAGTGCCATGGATATAGCCGTTGTTGCATCATATTATTCACGTACTTGTGCTTCTAACGGTTATGTGCAAAAGAAGAGAACCATCATGATGGATGATGTGTTTATCTACCATGCACATACATTCGTTATTTTGTTTTGTGCATGTGTAGGATACTTGGACTTTGTCTCAACTTCCACGTCACGTGAGTTGAAAATCCGTGCTCTTGAGAGTGAACCACCTTCTACCATGACGATTCTACATCGCACTTGCTTGTACTTCGGCATTGTGAAGGACACACAAGGACATCCTTTCAGGGTGATATCCTTCTCTTTTGAGAACCCCCAAACCATGAGCATGGATATTATGGATCATACTATTTGTGTTGCTTTCCCCATGAGACTTATTATTCATCTTGGACCACTTGATTGCACACTTGTTAGAGATCTTTCTTTGATTTTTCATTTTCACCATTCCATAAATCATGATATATATATGCCTTGTGTGTTGCATCCAGTTCTTGGATTACTTGCTCCTCCCATATGTTTGGTTGCAACAATGTCATCACTTCACATATGCCATGTCCCATTGATTGCTACATGCTTGCCTTGATTGCCTCGCACAAGATGAACAATTTCTCTTTCTATTGTGTTGAGTGCCACACGATATTCACTACACCCAATGCACATTATGCTTGGATTGTCTTGCACTTGACCCATGTGTTTAGACACTTCATTTCTTTCGGTGTTGTGAATGATTCCTATGCCTACCATAGACCTTTCATTGAGGAATTTGTGAATGCTTGCTATGAACTTGAGGTAGATGCTTCTTCTCTTGTCACACATATTTGCATCACTACCGCACATTTACATGCTTGTCCCCATGATATCTTTGCTTGTGCTCAATTTATGTGCTTATATGCCATGTCACAATCCTTTGTCAAACTGTATGCTTTGCATGATGATGACACTTGTTTGGTGAATCACCTCTTGAATGCTTGGTTTTGCACTAACGCTAACCACATTTGTTTTTCCATGTGTTTGTTGTCTTTGCTCCTTTTGAAGGAATCCCAAGATGGTGCGACATTGGAGAGTGCCCATTTCGAGCTTCAGGATGACGATAACTTGGTGATCGACCACTCCTAAACGGTGACACCATATCTTTCCCATGGTGATTTGGATTTAGATCCGAGCTAAGATCTTTCCCAAGGGAGGGGAGATGATGCGGAGCATCCTACGGACATCACCATGTCAAGAGTCCGTTCGGCGAGTGACACATGCGACATCTACTTCACATACACAAAGGTGAATCATCTCCTTTACACGTGCTCACTTGACCCCTTCGAGGATGCTATACTACTTGACACTCCACTCGTATGCATGCATAGGTATTATCGGAACACTACGGACGAGGAGTAGTGCAAGCGCCAAGGAACAACTACACCATCCGCGAGGGAAGCCTGGAAATGAAGACGCAAGAAGAAGAGCTATCGAAGAAGCTCCAGCCATCGGACGACCGGTCGGGTCCGGACGTCCGGCGCCTGAAGATCCACTGGACGACCGGCCCGGCCCGGACGACCGACGATCCCGCACCCGAGCCAAATGAGCGGACGTCCGACGCCAGCGGACGCCCAACGACTAGATGCCCGGCCACCTCCAGAAATCCGGCACTCCAGCGTCCGAGCCAGGTCGAGCGGACGTCCGATGTCTACCGGACGTCCGACCACCTCCGGAAATCCGGCACTCCAGCGTCCGAGCCAGTTCGAGCGGACGTCCGACGTCTACCGGACGTCCGGCCGCCCGTGCGTCTTCGGACGTCCGACGCCCACCGGACGTCCGACCCCTGGTTGTGTCCAATTGCGGGTTGAGGCCCATGTACCCCTTCACTTCACCCCATTTGCACTAAGACTATAAGTATACCTATCCCTCCTCATTTCTAAGGTTAGCAAATGTGATAGATCATTTAGAGATAGAGCTTTGCTCATCCATACGGATCTACTCCACGAGAGAGACCACGACCTCTACGGAGAAGATCCACGTTGGATTCAAGACCCCCTCTTGGGTCGCTCCCTTCAAGGCCTCCTCATGGAGATGAACCTTACCTTGTATCTTTCTCTTTGTTGCTCATGTACCTTGTGGATCTTGTGTGTTTGATTGTCTAGTGGATGTGTGATTGGACTTGTTCTTGAGTGTTTCCCCTTGTGTTTTCTCTCCATTCTTCCCCATGTTCTTCATGTTCTTCACGGGATCCGCTTCTTTTGTGAAAGATCGGCCTATAGGGTCCCTACCCTACATCATCTTGGTATCAGAGCATCTCACCTTCATCCCAAGATGATGTAGGGTAGGAACTCTATAGGCCGATCTTTCACAAAAGGAGCGGATCCCGCGATGAACACGAAGAGGGGAGGCTCCGAAATCGTGATCAACGTGGCTCATGATACCAAGATGAAGTAGGGTGGGAACCCTAATCGGCCGATCTTTCACGACATGAGCAGATCCCACGATGAACACGAAGAACATGAGGAGGGAAACATGGGGAAAAACACGAGGGGGACACAAGAGAACACTCAAACCAACAAGAATGATTACACAAGTACTAGATCCTCGAAACACGATTGGAGATACAAGATCCAGAGTAAAAAACGGACGATACAAAGGTAGCCGGTCTTCTCCGTGAGGAGGTCTTGATGTTCTTCTCCACAAGGAGGTCTTGAATCCAAAGGGATCTTCTCCATTGAGGCTGCGGTCTCTCTCGTGGAGTAGATCCAATGTGGATGAGCAATGTTCTATCTCTAAAATGAGATAAACTAATGCTAACCCTCAAATGGAGGAGGTGGAGGAGTATATATAGTCTAGAGCCATAAAGGGGTAAGTGAGAGAAGGATACAAGGCCAAAGGCCCGGCTGCGCACAGGCAGGTACCGGTCGTCCGGTGGCTCAGGAGGGAACGGTCGTCCGCTAGTCGCCGGACGTCCGCTCGATCTGGTTCGGTTGAGGAGGCACCGGATTTCCGGAGGTGGACGGTCGTCCGGTGGCATCGGACATCCGCTGGTTTGGCTCGGGTGCGGTGTCGCCGGTCGTCCGGTCCATTTCCGGACGTCCGCTACCTGTAAAAAACTGACTTCACACAAATTTTGTTTCGGCCATAACTAATTCATCTGAACTCTGATTTTGACATTCTTTAGCTCGTTTTGAAGCTCTTAACATAACCCTACCCACAAAAATACCACCAGCATCATTTGACTCCATCAAAGTTTGACAATTTTGACATCTTTGCCTAGGGCTTCCACCACATCATCCGCTACACCATCACTGACTTCCGCAACCTAACCAATCTTGTTCCCCATTGCATTTGTGGTTGCTTGAGGAGTGATTTGAGTCTCCTAAGGTGTCTAGGCTACTTAGGGATGGTTTCTTTTTCATCAACCACTACCACCACCATAACTTCCACATAGTTTTGCCCACCTCACACTCCCGCCACCCCGACTTAACCCAATTTAGGTGTTTCGGCTACTTAGGGACCGTGCTTCCAACTCCGACACCCTGTATAGTCCACCACCTTACCCTCCATTTTCCACATTACCTACTCCCAAAATCCATCATTGCATTTCTGCAATCCCATTGAGCTTCCACAACCACCTCCGCATTCCCACTACCACCATTTGACATTTGAGATTTTGAGTTCGCGGTTTTTCCGTTTCCTAAGGTGTTTCGGCTAATTAGGGACGAGTCTACATCATCTTGGTATCTACATCACGAACACCGCTACTCATCATCGCCAAGGACGGTAACCTCCATACCATCTTGGTATCGTGGTATCCCTCCATTGTATATTCCCTTGCCATTGCATTGATAACCCCTAGCCCATTTTGCGTCACTTGCCTATCAAGACTAGCCTTTGAGTATTGCCGGCAACGTTACTTGTGCACATTAGTGGTCTACACCTTCCCTTGCATACATACCATACCATAGGTATCATCTTGGTATCATATCATCTCGTGTGCCTCAAGTTTCTTCCTGCATATACAATTACTATCTTGGTTTGTGCATTTCACAAAGTGGCCACAAAAAAAGAATAAATCTTTTAAGCAAAGAAAAAGAGAGCAAAGAGCTTGTAAGCAATAGCCATAGCATCATACCACATTGTCATATCCGATCATCTTGGATCATACCACCGGAACATCATATACATAGCATACTTGGGGATAGAAAGTTGATACATTTTGCTTCTTATAGGTTGTGCACAAGTGTCATATCCGCCTATAGAGAAATCGTGCTAGCGTGTCTCTTGAGTTGTGCAACACGAGCGTTTTCCGTGGATTCCACAATTTGTGCTCATCCTTGGTTGCACGCCCCCATTTATCTATCCGTGTGTGTGTTTCCGTGTGCCACATATTGCTATAGGTATACTTGTTTCACTTGCGAATTTTTGAATATGTTCCAACATTATTGACTCTTGCTAACATTTTGCATCACATTTTTGTGCCACTATCCTCACCGAGCTCCACCGTAAGCCTTATTTGTGTAGGTGTGAGAAACTGACAAGAATTGGTACCAATTGTGCTATTTCCTTGTCCACATTGGAGTGATCATTGATCCACTTTCAACTTCGGTCAAGGTACATTTGGTATTTGTTCTTCTCTTTCTACCACTCACATTTTTCTCTTGGAGTGATGGATAGGCAAGGCATTTCATCTCCGGTCTTCCACAACAACGACGGCGTGAACAACTACATCACCAAAGCGTAAATCTTCGATCTACAACGAAAATTGCAAGGCGCACAATCAAGATTGCAAGAGCGCATCGAGAACCTCTCCATTGGCATTCGTCACTCCGAAGCAAGGAAAAGGGACTACGTCGACAACAAGCTTTCCGCGCACAAGGAGGAGCAAGATGCAAGGATGGAGGAGATTCGGACAATGTTGATCAACCATTCTTCCACTTCATCATCCTCAAGGTGGCGACGTTCAAGTCACAAGTCTTGGAGGGCAAAAATGATGAAAGCGCAAGTCGTCCACGTCCACATCTCCATGGCGGCCACCATCACGTTCATGATCCACCTCATCATGAAGGGCAAGTAACCTCCAAGCAACTTGTGCATGACGACGACGAACGACATCTACTACGAGCTCAAGTGCGACAACGCCAACATCATCATGATGATGCTCACCAAGCGCAAAAGCACAAGTCCCAACAAGCCCTACTTCACGCCAAGGCCAACCTTCATGAGCATAAGAGAAGACCGCGAGACGAGCACCACCAAGACGAAGTTATGGCTGCACCAACCACTTTGGCATATTTGCCAAGTGTTCTCAAGGCATCTTCGCCTTTGGAAGTACGGCATCTTCGCCTACTTCCCATGAGTTCGCCTACATCGACATCTTCTTCGGTCATGGAGACGAGCTACGAGGTGCCACATCATATGGGCCTCCAACAACAAGACGGTGACAAGAAGGTCGAGCATGTCGGATTTCGGGTTCCAGCAGACCCTTGAGGTTCGAACACTGGGGTGCGCGCGGAGATCTCTCCCCTACCGATCTACGTCTAATCTGCTCGCGTGATCTAAGCTGGAAACAACGAACAACACAAGGCACACGAGGTTTATACTGGTTCGGGCCACCGTTGTGGTGTAATACCCTACTCCAGTGTGTGTTGTGGTGGATTGCCTCAGGGGCTGACGATGAACAGTACAAGGGAAGAACAGCCTCGCGAGAGGTGTTCTTGAGCTGGTGCGATGAACTGCTTGGGTGAGTTCAGTCGCCTCTCTCTGCTAGGGCTCTATCAGATCTCTCCCCTTGTCTTTTCCTTGTCTCTCTACTCTGTGGTGGCTAGCTCTATTTATAGAGGCCCTGGGCCTCTCCCCAAATAATGAGCGGGAAGGGCGCCAACAATTGGGCATTTTGAAGGGGAACATCTAGTACAAGTTATCCTGACCAAAGGTGGTCTTCGGCTGCCAGAAGCACTGGTGATGACGCCATCTTGGGCTCCATGGTGACCTCCGTCCCGCCGCTCTGGTGGTCTTGGTCTCGTTGCACCAGAATGGTAACCTTTGCCCGATGCCTTGGCCTGTGCTTGCCCCCTTTGCACCAAAGGGGAAACAAGGACACTGCGTAGGCCGGCGCCCGCCTGGTCTGAATCGTCATGGCTTGCGTCACGGGATCCTCGCGAGGTACCCCTGCCTTGATCTCTCCGCCTCCTCGCGAGCCTGCCTGATGAGGCTGCCTCTGAGGAAGCTTTGTGTCATCCGCCCCGCGAGGCTTGGCCCCTCGCGAGGGTCTTGAGCTTGAGCTGATGAAGATGGGCCACGCTGGGCCCCCACTTGAGCCATGCCGCAGCCCGCAGGCAGGCAAGTCTAGGGACCCCCGTTCCCAGAATGCCGACAGTAGCCCCGGGCCCAAGGCGCACCCGGGCTTGGCCTAGCAGGGAAGCGAAGGGGCAAGCGCGAAGTGCCGTGGGCCCCAATAGCCTGCGGCCTTGGGCGCCACGTGGCGATTGATTGGACATGGGCGTCTGCGCTTCCCCATGATGCCTTGGCAACTGTCCATCTGACAAAAGAGGTGCCTGGGCCAGACTTACTTTCTTTGTTCTCGTTCGCCTCGCCCTAGATCCCCTTTCTCGCTCTCCTCCTTCTTGCTCCTGAAATCCTCCAGATCTGTCTCACTCCTCCTCATCCGTCACACCATGGCGCCTTGCAAGTCCCCGACCGAGGCTTGGTACTCGCCGACTCTGGATTCCCCAAACCTGCTGGAGAAGAACCTCACCCTCACGCGCCTGATGACGGCGGCGCAGGGCAGCAAGGGGGCGACCGTTCTCAAGGACGGCTCCGACCATCCTAAAGGCAAGGAGAGCACCTTCTATCCGCTCTTTGTGAGTGCCATTGTCGCTGGTCTGGTGCCTCCTTTCTCTGAGTTCTTCTTTGCCATTCTCCGCCAGTACAACTTGCAGGCTCTGCATCTCCACCCCAACTTTGTTCTTCTCCTGGCGATTTTTGCTTACTACTATGAGGCTCATGTCGGGGTAAAGCCCTCGGTGGCCTTGTTGCGTCACTATTTTTCCCTCTGGGTTTCTTGTGGCCATATCTCCGCATGTGCGAGCTTCATCGCATACTCTAATTCCAATGCTATCTCGAAGCCTGGGAATAGAATCGAAGGCTTCCGGAGCAAGTGGGTCATGGTGGACGTCGGGCGTCTCCACCCCCATCTGGTGTTGCCTACGGGGCAACCCAAGGCTGTCAACGCGTGGTCCCGCGCGGAGCACGTCGGCCCCCGTGCGAGGGCGGTGCTGAAGAGGATGAACGCGGACCTGAGGCCAAGCGACTTGGGGGCGGCGAAGCTGACCGGGGCCACGCTCCTGAGGGAGTTCTTGGAGCACCGGGTGGCTCCACTCTAGGAGCACTCGCTCCCGTTGTGGAGGCTTGGGGAAGCGGACGCCGCCTTGCGCCTAAGCTCTGAGGCCCTGACTGACGAGAATCTGGTCGCGGCCCTCCATTCCTTGGCTGGGGGAGACGTGGCAAAGCCGATGGGCGCCCCTGTCCCCCTGTTCCTTCGTGACGACTGGGAGCAGGTGGTGAACGCCATGTCCACCTTCAATGGTGAGGGGCTGGTGCCCCCGAAAGCTCCCGAGGGTCTTGTGGCGTTGGCAATGGTGAACGTGTCCTCCGGTAGCTCCAGCTGGAGCGAGGGGGAAGAAGAGGCGGAGGAGGAAGAGTTTGACTCTGAGGCGACTAGCGAGGAGTCGAGGGAGTCTTTCCCGCGGCGTAGGTCCCAGGCCCTCCGCTCCATGCCGGACGACGACGAGGCCGGCGCCAGGCGAGGAGGGGAGGACTCTCCCTTGGTCACAAGGAAGGGCAGGTCGGGGCTGGTTCCCCCAGGGTCTGCTCTGGTCCCTGGGCGGTCTGAGGCCAGCTCCAGCCCTCCTGACCTGCCCTCAGCTTCCGGGACTCCCGAGGTTGACCCCAGCTGCAGGCTCTCGGGCTTCAAGTTTGGCCGGAGGTTGCTTGAGTCCATGAGCGATGACCAGTAAGTGCTCGATTCGTGCTTTGTTTGGTTTCCGCCGCCGAGGCTTGACATCCATATTCTTTGTCAGGCTGGCGCCTACAGCAAAGAGGTTGAGAGGGGCTTCTGCGGCCCTGCTTGGGGCGTGTACATCTGCCAGGGCGGCGCCTTCGTCCGCTGGGGAGGAAGACAGCGAGGCTCGCGCCTCCCCTGCCTGGTCGTCCTCGCGAGGCCGACTGGGACGCCTCGGCGAGGAGTCAGCCCCCGTGGCTCCGCTGACCCTGGAGTCGACTGCGCTCGATGCTGCAGCCGGGGCAGCCAAGGCCCAGGGGGTTCCTTCCTGCCAAGCCGTGATCACGCTGCCGTCCTCTTCGCCCGCTCCGCCGGTTCCCGCTTCTTATGTTCCCTTCGCCGTCGTCCTGGACCAGGTCGCCAGCGAACTGAGCCAGCTGCGAGAGGATCTCCTGAGCGCGGACCCTCGCCTGGCGTCCGGGCGCCTGGAGCTAGCTTCTGGCTGGGCCCGTTCCACTGCCTCCGTCCGAGCAGCACTGAGCCAGGCCATGTCGGCCTCCGATGGTGAGAAGCAGGCCGCCAACCAAGCCAATGCCGCTCGCGACGCTGCCCTAGGCAATGCTGCGGCTGCCCAGGCTCACTGCAAGGCGCTGGAGGCCGAGCTGCAAGGCCTGCGTGACGAGCTCGCCAAGGAGGTCCACGACCGCCAGGAGAAAGAGAAGGAGATGAAGGCTCGGGAGGCTACCATCAAGGACTGGGACGCCAAGCTTGATGACCGCCATGGCCGATTGGAGACACTGGAGCGGTCGCTGAAGGCGGAGTGGACCGAGCTAGACGCCAAGGCGAAGGTCCTGGCGGTGGATCGGGTGGCCTTCACGAAGATGGAGAAGAAGGCTCGTGTTGCGCTGAAGACGCTTTACGAGAGCGGCTTGGAGGAGCCGTTGGCCAGTGCGGAGGACGGCCCCACCAAGCTGCTTCCCTTCCTGGTCCATGCGCTTGAAGATGTTGTAGACGGCCTTGGCCCCACGGCCAAGGCCAAGGCGTGCGTCCTGTCTTCTTCGGCGCTGACGCATGTCCTCAGCCACGTCTATCTGCGCGACCCCAACGTCGACTTCGGCAGCCTGCTGGAACCCGTGAGCGGCGACCTTGCCGCCACTGCCGCTGAGGTCGTGAAAGGCCAAGCCGAATCTTTGCTGGGGAGGTTCCGCGCCTTCAGCATCTTGCCTGGGCGCGGTGCCGCCAGCTCCACGGCCCCAGGAGGCAGAGTCACCCAGCGTGACTCCACCACAGGCGGCGGCGCCACTGCAGAGTTATCCCTTCATGGCTTCTGTCCTGTTTTTATTCCTGCAACATGCACCATGCCACGCGGAGGCGTTTAAACTTGTGTTTGGCGTCGTGAAACAATCTATGGCTTGTAATACTTGCTTTGAATTTCCTGGAATTTGCATTTTTCTCTCCTACTTGCTCGCGCTCTACGTCGGCAGGGCCCGGCCCCGCGCATACCTTACCCGGTGTTAGCCCCGATCGGAAACCAGGACAGGACTAAGGGGTGAGGGGCTACGTGGCAAGTTAGGCTCCTGAGTCGCGATGCTTAGGAGTCCCCCTTGACACGCAAGCAACAAGTAGGAAAGGGGGGAACAAGGAGTGGATTGGTCGTTCTGCGTCGGTAGGGCCCGGCCCCGCGCATTCCTCACCCAGAGTTAGCCCTGATCGGAAACCAGGACGGGACTAAGGAGTGAGGGGCTACGGGGCAAGTTAGGCTCCTGAGTCGCGATGCTCAGGAGTCCCCCTTGACGTTCAAACGGGTTTCCATACCTTGGCTCCGCTCAGGGAGGGGCGCGTGACGACCAGGTCTGAGGGACCTGGCTAAGTGGCGTGCGCTCGGGCAAGGCCCGGGCGTAGCCCCCGTGTCCAGCCCCCTCGCGCGGTGCTCCCGAGGGGAGGCGTTGCGATGGTGCCGGACACTGAGCGCTCAGCTACCTGAGGTAGGTACGGCCGTAGGCTGCCCTCAGTTGTTTATCACCAGCGCGGAGCATAGCGCTTCCGTATGTGCATGGGCATAGCCGCTCCTCGGCAGTGTCATTAGCCAGCGCAGAGCATGGTTCTTGCACTGGTACGTGGGAGGGGACTCCCCTCCGGGAGGAGCCCCCGGGGCATGTACAGCCCCGCCCTGACACGTGGCCGCCACGGTAGGGCTAGGAGAGGTGTATCTGGGTACTCGTGAGCCAGGGCGGGACTCATGAGGCCCTACCTCGAGGCGGGTTGCGCCTGGCCCTGGGCCTTTATCAATGGTGTGTTCCTGCAGGGTGGTTAGAATGAAAATGCTCTACGTCCTCAAGTCCCGGCCCTCAAGCGAGCTCAGCCGCCGCTGGTATGACAGGTCGCGATCCCGTGGGCCAAGGCCAGGGGGTGAGGGCTGGAGAGCCTGTAGGAGCCCATGAGTCGCGATACTTAGGTACCCCCTTTTAACGTGCAAGCGCTTTGCATGAAAGCGGAGAATTCCGCGATAAGCAGCAGGTGATGATTAAGCGCGAAAGAGCAAATTCATTTTAAGTAGATGCGGGAAAAGAAAACGCCGCCGGGCCAGGCCTGAGCAGCTCGGGGATGATGCAGCCCGAGGGGCGCCCCCAACAAGGTAAGTAAAGAGCATAAGCAAAACAAATACATGCCGCAGGGACGAAACCACATGACCTGGGAATGATGCGGCCCTGTGGGCGCTCCCAGCTAAAAACGGAACTTAGAAATATGTCACCTGGTGCCATTGAAGATGAAGTGATGTTGAAGAAGCGGGCGATGCGCGATGAAGACGTCGACCCTGATGAGCCCCCAGGCCCAGGAGCCTCCTGAGGCTCCGGGGGGACCGGTGGGTCTCCGAGGGCCATCTCCATCTCCGCCAGGACCGCGCAATGCCTGACCTCCTGGGCCTCAAGAATGCTCCTCAGCAGGTGTAACACCCCGGATGTAACTTACCCAATTTGTACTCCAACTCTTGCCGTTTCCGGCCTTAAGTTATTTTATTTTCTCGGGTTCGGGTCTTTGTCTCCGTGTGTTTTTGTCGTTGTCATGCATCCCATATCATGTCATCATGTGCATTGCATTTGCATATGTGTTCGTCTCATGCATCCGAGCATTTTCCCCGTTGTCCGTTTTGCATTCCGGCGCTTCGTTCTCCTCCGGTGGTCATTTCTAGCTATTTTTCGTGTGTGGGGATTACACATTTGCGGATTGGACCCAGACATGCCAAGCGGCCTTGGTCTACTACCGGTAGACCGCCTGTCAAGTTTCATATCATTTGGACTTCGTTTGATACTCCAACGGTTAACCGAGGGACCGAAAAGGCCTTGTGTGTGTTGCAGCCCAACACCCCTCCAATTTGGCCCAAAACCCACCAAAACCTGCTCCATCATCTAGAGCGTTCGATCACGATCGCGTGGCCGAAAACCGCACCTCATTTGGACTCCCCTAGCTCCCTCTATGTATAAATATGCATCTCCCCCAAAAATCCCGGATCCATTCCTACCCTAACCTAGCTCCCCGTCTCTCTGCGCGCCGGACAACGTCCGGACACGCCGGACATCACCGCCGCTGCGAATCGCGCGCCGCCACGTGGCCGAACCGCGCCCACATCGCCGCCTCTGTCCCGCCGGCCCGCTCGGCCCGGTCGGGGCCCCCGAAGCCCATCGGCTCGCCCCCGCGGCCTATGCCCGCGCCTCCCGCGCCCGACCCCGCCGCCTGCGCCTTGCCTACGCCGCGCCGCCGCGGACCGCAACGCCGGCCACCGCGCCGCCTCCCGACCCGGCTCCGCTGCCTCCTCCGACGTCTCCGCGCCTCCCTGACTCACCGGTGACCGGATCCGGCGAGATCCGGCCCGGAAGGACCTCGGGCCCCTCCTCCTTCGAGCTCCGGCACCTTCTCCGGCCATCTACAGTGCTCCCTCTGGCGAACCTCGATCGGCATGCAAATCTGGATCTGGGATATTTTCTCGTTCGGTTGACTTTTTGCCCGAAACCCTAATCCATGTGCTCCTGTTCATCGCATCATAACTTTGCATCCGTAGCTCCGATTTGGGCATATAGCATATCAAAATGTTCATCTCAGAGAGTACATCATTTCATTCCATTGCATCATTTTCATTTGAGTTCATCTTGAAGCCTGAAATGCTGTTAGAAGAGGGCTACTTGAGATAATTGTCAGATCTGCTACTCCGTTTGCATATTTGTCATTTTTGCCATGATTATTGTGTGCATGATATGCCCATGAGCTCTACATATGTTTTGTTAAGGGTTTTGCCATCTTTCTAGAGGTGCAACCCATGTATTTTTGTGATGTGTGTGGTGACTAGCACAAGCTTGCCAAGTGAGGCACTTGGTAATTCTGATTTCAGGGACTTACCAATTCCACTAAGTCCTTGAGCTGTTTATCTCATATGGCCATATGTTCATGTTGTTTCCTAGTGATCCGTGCCTCTTTTGAGGATGATCAGTAAGGATGTTTTGTTAATCTTGTAGTGCTCTATCCATCCATGTCTTTGTTTGAAATTATGGAGCACCGTAGATTGAGTCAATCGAGCTCTACTATTTCTACTTCGTAAATCTGGGCAGATTGTCTACTTGTTAGCGATTTTGCCGATGATGTTGTAGTTGATCCGTGCATGCTATGCTATTGTTTTTGCCATTTCTAGCTTGAATTTTGTGTATTATTGATGGGTGTATGCTTAGATTGTCATGACTTGCTCCGTAGTGAGTGCATCGAGCTCGTAAACATGCCTACTTGATATCTGTTTTCAGCATGCTCCAGTTTTCACTAAGTCTGTGATCTGATTATGTTTTTGCCATGTTCACTTGCTTGCAATTGTATTTTCTGATCCCTTTTGGCTCAAGGTCACTAAGGGACTTTTGTTAAGCTCTTTGAGTAGCTCCATGCCATGCTTTACTTTGCCATGTTCAGGTCTTGTAGCATGTAATTTTGTTGCTCCGAAGAGTGCTACCTGATCTGAAATTCCAGACAAGTGTTAATTTCACTAAGTTTGAAATCTGTTTGCCATATGCATTTTTGCCATGCTTGTTTGAACCTGTTAGTGGATGATTTGGCTGTAGCTCAGTGCTAGAATTTTGTTAAGCATCTTGAATGCATCCCTGCCATGTATTTTATTGTCTTGTTTGGGTGCTATAGCATGTTCATCTCATTGCCTTTAGATGGTTACTTTCTGTAAATCGCAGACCGGTGTCATATTTGAATCTCTTGCCATTTCCAAACCGTAACTCCGATTCCGGTGTTCTTTATATCGTTTTCAAGCGATTTCATATCATCTTTCCAGTGGCACACTTGGATTTCCATGTTGAGGCCAGATTCATGCATTCCTTGTCAAATCTCGCATATGCATCCCGCATCGCATCCCTCATAGCATATCATGTTTGCATCATGTTGTTTGAGCTTTGCACGTGGTTGATTGCGTCCTTGTTGCTTGTTTGTCTTGTTTGGGTAGAGCCGGGAGACGAGTTCGCTAACGAGTAGCCCGTTGAGTTTGCTTTCGAGGATCCAGTCAACTCTGACAACTTTGCAGGCAAGATGATCATACCCTCGAAATCACTACTATCTTTGCTTTGCTAGATGCTCGCTCTTTTGCTATGCCATTGCTACGATGCCTACAAGTTGCTTTCAAGCCTCCCAAATTGCCATGTCAAACCTCTAACCCACCATGTCCTAGCAAACCGTTGATTGGCTATGTTACCGCTTTGCTCAGCCCCTCTTATAGCGTTGCTAGTTGCAGGTAAAGATTGGAGGCCGTTCCTTGTTGGAACTTTTATTTACTTGTTGGGATATCATTATATTATCTTGTTATCTTAATGCATCTATATACTTGGTAAAGGGTGGAAGGCTCAGCCTCTCGCCTAGTGCTTTGTTCCACTCTTGCCGCCCTAGTTTCCGTCATATCGGTGTTATGTTCCCGGATTTTGTGTTCCTTACGCGGTTGGGTTACAATGGGAACCCCTTGATAGTTCGCCTTGGTTAAAGCTTTTCTAGCAATGCCCAACCTTGGTTTTACCATTTGCCACCTAGCCTCTTTTTCCCTTGGGTTTCCGGAGCCCGAGGGTCATCTTATTTAAACCCCCCCGGGCCAGTGCTCCTCTGAGTGTTGGTCCACCTGTCAGCTGCCGGTGGCCACCAGGGGCAACTCTGGGCTGGCCTACCCGTACCTAAGACAATCTGAGTGTGCCCTGAGAAAGAGATATGTGCAGCTCCTATCGGGATTTGTCGGCACATTCGGGCGGTGTTGCTGGTCTTGTTTTAACCTATCGAAGTGTCTTGAAGAACCGAGGTACCGGGCCTGATCGGAACGTCTCGGGAGGAGGTCTATTCCTTCGTTGACCGTGAGAGCTTGTCATGGGCTAAGTTGGGACTCCCCTGCAGGGACTTGAACTTTCGAAAGCCGTGCCTGCGGTTATGGGAAGATGGGAATTTGATAATGTCCGGTTGTAGATAACTTGAACCTTAACTTAATTAAAATGCATCAACCGCGTGTGTTACCGTGATGGCCTCTTCTCGGCGGAGTCCGGGAAGTGGACACGGTGTTGGAGTAATGTTTGCGCAGGTTGCTCTCTAGTTTCTCGCTCGCGCTTTGCCTCCTCTTCTCGCTCTCTCTTGCGAACAGCCCATATATGCTAGTCGCTTGCTGCAGCTCCTCATATATTTTTACCTTGCCTTACCTATAAGCTTAAATAGTCTTGATCGCGAGGGTGCGAGATTGCTGAGTCCCTGTGGCTCACAGATTACTATTACACCAGATGCAGGGCCTGATGATTCTGCTCCAGGTGACGAGCTTGAGCTCAAGTGGGAGTTCGACGAGGACTCTCAACGATACTATGTTTCCTTTCCTGATGATCAGTAGTGGTGCCCAGTTGGGGGTGATTGGGACCGTGTCGCATTTTGGGTTATCTTTTATTTTGGCGCCGTAGTCGGGCCATGAGTGTTTGGATGATGTAATGTTATTTATGTACCTTGATTGACGTGGCGAGTGTAAGCCAACTATGTTATCTCCCCTTTATTATTATATTACATGGGATGTTGTAAAGATTACCTTATTTGCGACATATGCCTTCAATGCGATCATGTCTCTAAATCGTGCCTCGACACGTGGGAGCTAGAGTCGCATCGAGGGTGTTACAGCAGGCGCTGATGAGCGGCGACCGCGTTCGGCAGGCCGAAAGGCATGCGAACATAGCTATGAGGTGGACCCTCGCAACGCCCCACGTGTTAAGGCCAGAGGCACTCCTGTGACGCGGCTTGGTTGAGCCCTGACATGGCAACACAGACGCGCAGCCCACCATCCTCGCCTGGATGTGGGGCTACGGTGGGCAAGCGGTGGCTGCCGCGCATGACTCTTGACTCCTGTAGCTCCTGGGTGTTTCTTGCGATGAACTCCTGAGGGTTTGGTCTTCCTTGCCTTGTACCTTCCTGAGGGAAACGTGCCTGGAAGAACCCCTCCAAGTGGTGCCCGAGCGCCTCCCTCGTGACCTTGGCAAAGTCGGTGGCTCTCCAAGAAAGAGCCCCCGAGCCCTGCCTGAGGAGGGCGCCGGGCACGCCTTCCTATGTGAGAGAGGGTGGCGCTCCCTTATTGGGCGCAGATCCTGGCGCAACACCTCCGGAGGTGCCTGCCTCCTTATGGCTTGGGCCAGGCGAAACCTTCTTCTTCTTAAGGGTCGCCTCGGGAAGTCTTCTGTTCCTGTGGTCTGGGTCTTCGATTGCTGCGGCTTGGAACACGCACTCAAGTGAGCACACTGCGTCCCTTTCTTCATAGGGTACATTGATGACTCCACCGCTTCCTGGCATCTTGAGGACATTGTATCCATGGTGAGTCACTGCCATGAACTTGGCCAGGGCTGGGTACCCGAGGATGGCGTTGTATGGCAGACGGATGTGGGCGACGTCGAAGTCGATGAGCTCGGTGCGGTAGTTGTTGCGCTGCCCGAAGGTGACTAGAAGGCGAACCTGCCCTATTGGAACAGTGGAACCATCAGTGACTCCTGAGAAGGGCTTGGTCGGCTGAAGCTGATCGTACGCCACTTGGAGATTGTCGAATGTCTCGACGGACAGGACGTTGAGTCCTGCTCCGCCGTCAATGAGGGCCCTGGTGACCTGCACATTGCTGATGACTAGGGAGAAAAGCATCAGGAGGACTCCAGCCGTTGCCGCGCACTTGAGCTTCTCCGCTGAGCTGAATGTGATAGCGCACGCAGACCACCTGAGAGGGCGCATGGCCTCAAGCTTGGGGAGGACTGCATTCACCTCGCAAGCAAACTGCTTGAAGATGCGCTGTGAGGCTGGGGCCTGCGCGCCACCCAAGATGCAAGCGATTGCGCATGGCTCCTGGAAGCCCCCAGCCCCCTTGTCTTGATGTTGGCTTTCGTTCCTCCTTGGCGGTGGCGGCAGAGGAGGAAGGCCTGCGTTGCCGCGCGGGAGATCCTCCGAGGCTGATCTCTCTAGCCTTCCTCGTGAGGCTGGTCCTGCCAGCGATCTTCGCGAGGTCGGTCACGCCACCCTTGGTGAGGGCCACAGTCTTCCCATCGTCCACCACCTCTTCCTCCTCCTCGGCCATAGCCCCTTTCATTGCGCTCGGGGCGTCGGCCGACACGTCCATCTCTCACGGCCCTGAACTCTTGACATTCGTTGGTGTTGTGGGTGTGGAGGTCGTGGTACACGCAGTACCGGCTGCCCTTGGATGACTTAGGCTGATCCCTGCCTCGCTTGGTGTCCGGTTATGCTGCAAGCACGGCAGCCCCCTTGCGCTTCATGTCCTTGGCCTTGGGCTTCTTCTCTTATGGGTCGGCAGCCGGGAGTTCGAGGAGGGAAAGGCGCCCTTCCTCAACCCTGGAGCATTTGGTCGCCAAGTTGAACAGCTCCAGGGATGTGCACAGGCCTTCATGGATTGCTAGCTCCTCCTTCATCTTGATGTCGCGTACGCCATCGGAGAAGGCCGAGATGATGGCTTCTTCAGTCACCTTGGTGATCTTGAGGCGAGCGCTGTTGAAGCGCTGGATGTATTTCTGCAGGGTTTTCCCTTGCTGCCGCTTGATGCGGCGCAGATCGCTCACGGCCAGGGGCCGGTCACGAGTGTCGTGGAAGTTGGCGATGAAGCCAGTGCGCATCTCGTCCCAGGAGGAGATCGTGCCAGGAGCCAGGTTCAGGAGCCAGGTGTGGGCACCGTCCTTGAGCGCCATGGGAAACCAGTTCGCCATGACCCTTTCGTCTCCGTTGGCGGCTTCGATGCATAGCTCGTAGAGCTGTAGGAACTCCGCGGTGTCCGCCGTGCCATCGTGGCGAGGGGGCAGGTCAGGCTTGAACTTGCCTAGCCATGCGACGCTGCATAGCTCGGGGGTGAGGGCGCGACAGCATGCTATGGCCACCGGTGCCTTTTGCTGGTGCTGGGCTTGTTCCTGGGGATTACCGCGCGCCGCCGCTTGGAGTAGCACGGGCTCTTGGCGTGGGGGTGCAGGGATGCGATCTTGGCGCGCCGGCGCTGGGAGCGCGCGAGCGCATTCTAGGGGACGAGGGATCTCTTGGAAGCTCCTTTCTTTCTACGCAAGCACCGGACGCGGAGGGTCTCGCCCTGGGGCTACACGCCTTGGAGCCAGGGCGCCTTCTTGGGGAGGAGGTGGTGGAGGCACCTCCTGATCCCCGCCTCCTGCGCGGAATGGTGGGCGAGGCAGTGAGAGGGACGCTAAGGGGGAGCCCCCTGCAGCGCTGACAAGCTCGATGATGCGGGCAAGCCAGTCCTCGTAGAGGTCATCGACAGGGCGTTAGTGCAAGAGCTCTCTTGCCAGTAGCAGCGCGGCGTGCGCGTCCGTGGGGGCGTGACGGGCGTGGGATGATGAAGCGGCTGGAGTTAGCGACGGTGTGGCGGTGCGGCCCTCCTGCCGCACCGAAGGATGCTGGGACGAGGCCTACTGCTCGTTCCCCGCCGGGCCGGTGGCGGCGTTGGCGGCAGGTGACGGAGAATGACGAGGGCGTCCGCCGACGGGAGCCGTCTGGGTGACGCGGGTGGCGAGAGCAGCCCGGCGCTCGGCGCGAGCCCGACGAGCGCCAGCCATGGACACGATGGAAGATCACACGCGAACAGCGGAAGAAAGATCCCGGCGCACCCCTACCTGGCGCGCCAGATGTCGGATTTCGGGTTCCGGCAGACCCTTGAGGTTCGAACACTGGGGTGCGCGGAGATCTCTCCCCTACCGATCTACATCCAATCTCCTCGCGTGATCTAAGATGGAAACAATGAACAACACAAGGGACACGAGGTTTATACTAGTTCGGGCCACCGTTGTGGTGTAATACCCTACTCCAGTGTGTGGTCTGGTGGATTGCATCAGGGGCTGACGATGAACAGTACAAGGGGAGAACAGCCTCGCGAGAGGTGTTCTTGAGCTGGTGCGATGAACTGCTTGGGTGAGTTCAGTCGCCTCTCTCTGCTAGGGCTCTATCAGATCTCTCCCCCTGTCTTTTCCTTGTCTCTCTACTCTATGGTGGCTAGCTCTATTTATAGAGGCCCTAGGCCTCTCCCCAAATAATGAGTGGGAAGGGCGCCAACAATTGGCCATTTTGAAGGGGAACATCTAGTGCAAGTTATCCTGACCAAAGGTGGTCTTCGGCTGCCAAAAGCACTGGTGATGACGCCGTCTTGGGCTCCACGGTGACCTCTGTCCTGCCGCTCAGCTGGTCTTGGTCTCGTTGCACTGGAATGGTAACCTTTGCCCGACGCCTTGGCCTGTGCTTGCACCCTTTGCACCAAAGAGGAAACAAGGACACTGCACAGGCCGGCGCCCGCCTGGCGCCCGCCTGGTCTTGATCATCATGGCTTGCGTCATGGGCTCCTCGCAAGGTACCCCTGCCTTGATCTCTCCGCCTCCTCGCGAGCCTGCCTGATGAGGCTGCCTCTGAGGAAGCTTTCTGTCGTCCGCCCCACGAGGCTTGGCCCATCACGTGGGTCTTGAGCTTGAGCTGATGAAGATGGGCTGCGCTGGGCCCCCACTTGAGCCACGCCGCAGGCCATAGGCAGGCAAGTCTGGGGACCCCCGTTCCCAGAACACCGACAGAGCAAGGGCCATCCCCTTCGACCACGGAGACGAGCACGAACCTCTTCAACAACATGAAGACGACATCCATATTGGACTCATACTCCGAGTCAAGCTACGAGACCGAACATGAGACCTTATATTTGGTCTTGGAGGAGAGTGATGATGTGCCATCTTTCTCCTTCATCCCCGGCTACGACAGCGACATGATTGAGCATGGAGACATTTGCACCTACATCTCTCCGACACCTACATATGATGAGATGCCCCAATTGCCATGTGAGGAGAGCCACCACCCCATGAGTGAGATGAGTGACTCCACCATATATGACATTGAGTGCATTTCATATGAGAGGATGAGTGTCACCACCACTAGCCCCACACATGAGAGCATGCCACACATCCTATGTGTGGTTGAGAGCCATTTGTGTGACCCCACCAACCATATGAGTGAGAGCATCATACCGGGAGTGAGTGAGGCACAACACTTAGTGAGTGAGGTAGTTGACACGGTACGTGAGGCCACTACGATTTCTAACGACTTAACCTCTACTCCGAGTGTGTTTTCTTCTTTGGTGTTAGGTCTCCTACATGACGACATGCCTATCCTCGACGACTCCATATCTCCAATGGAGACAACGATGGCCATGGTGGAAGATGATGCAGCCCCCACATGGTTCCATCAAGATGAAGATGACAACGACTTGGTCTTCGACACCTCACCTACAACACATGAGCAATGCTCCAAAGGTAACATTGGTGATGGTGCTTCTCTTGTCCCACTAGTGGACTATTTTACGAATGACTGCTTGCATGACGTTGATCCACCTATTCCCATGCTTCATGCTAGTGCGACTTCTTCATGTCATGACTTGCCTATTTATGATGAATATGATGATGAGCATGTTGATTTGCCTAGTTATGATGCTATGCTCCATAGGATATCTTGTGAAAATTCTATTGGTCACATCATGTTTGATAATCGAATAACCTTGTCATATGCTATGAGTGAGATATCCCATATTGCCTCATTTCAATCTCAACATAGTAACTATGCAAGCCCCATTAAAATCAATCCCATTTGTACTTATGGCATAGATGACAAGATGAGTGTCATTGTCTTTTATTTTTCATGTGATGATATTGCCATGCTTCCTTTACATGATTTGCGCAATTCATCTACTATGCCATGCTATGATCACATTGTTCCAAATATGCTTTGTTTTGGATGTTGTCAATATTCTCCGTGTGATGTTTCCACTAATGCTCATGAGGAGACCCCCATAGTTTCCTCACACGTATTAGGAGAATTTGATGCATTCCATATTTTGCATGATTCACATGATAGTGTACAGCATATGCAGTCCATGAATAACACTGCTCTACATATTTCTTGTGATGCATTACACAATTGGAGTATCCATTATGCTATACATAACAACAAACCTATCATAATGGATGACATGTTTCTATATCACGCATCTCATTTATTTGAGCACTGGCTATTTTGTGCTAACCAACACAAGCACGTGCGCATCATGATGGATGATGTGTACATATACCATGCACACACAATTTTTCCTTTGTCTTTGTTTTGTGTAGGTACTCACGTATACTCGTCAACCTCTCAATCCCAAGAGTTGACAAAATGAGCTCTTGACAGCAAAGATGACTTGGGATCCCGTGAACTATCCTTCCCACCGCTCTCTTCGCACAATGACTACGTGCATCTCTCTCACTTGTCTCTCACACGGCTATGGGATCTATACCGCTTGTCGCTTCATGCTCATTTTACCGTGTTCACTTTGCATGCTACGCTTACTTCTATGTCTTTGCCATGCAATTGTGACCCTTGCGTGCATCTACCCATGATTCACCATTATGCTACTCCTATGTGTATTTGCATTCTTGGTGGAGATTCTTGTTGCTATTGCCATGTTTATCATGTGCCTCATGCTATTGATGCTATTTTCCTCATATCCTCCTTTCATGCTTGTGCTATGTCATGTGAATTATTCATGCACACTATTTGCACCCATGACATGCTTGCCATGATTCCTTCTAGTATGTTGCATCTTCGCACGACTAGCTTGCTTGACTTGATCACCATGATTGCTTGCTTTATCGCATCACCCATGTTCAATTCTTACTCGCTTTCTTGGGTTGATGACATATATGTTCATGCCTCTCACATGATATATCTTGTTCATTGTAGCTTACCCCCAATTGTTGCATCTCTTGGAGACTCAGACATATTACTCGTGATGCATGCTTGTTTGATTGAGCCTATTGTATTTGGTTGTTCTCGCATCATATGCCTCCATACTATGAAATGCTCCCTTGTCCTTTCTTATGATGAGCATGATGCATACACTTGTTGGGTATTTTACCACACGAATGATCGGTTTTGCACTTCCGCTAACCTCATTTGTTTTTCCGAGTGTTTGTCATGTTCTTTCATTTTGGAGGATTCACAAGGCGGTGCTGTTATGCGACAACCTGGTCATGCGAAGGCATACACGATGTGCAACACCAACATTTGCGACAATCTCCTAAAGGTGAACTCCTTCCCTTTGATCCATCCTCAAATACGCACATTGGATGGGTCATTCTTTCATTGTTTTTTCCTTCTTCTTGTCTACATGTTGCACCTATTGGATGGAGGACCTAAATTGAAGATTGGCTCTATAGACCTTCGCATTTAGGAGCGCTCGGACTTATTGGATGCACCTTCGAACCTCCACTCGTGCCATGACATCGAGCATTGGTACACCCACACCTCCATATTTGTTGATTGTGCTCTCACATGTCATGCTCGATGGACATCTCACACTCATGAAAAATTTGCATCTTATGCATGGATTGACTCATATTATGATTGCCTTGTTGCGTCTTGTCTTTCTATGTCATCCATGATATATGAGCTTGTGCATTTCCTTAGCAAATTTGTTGTGATATACCTTGATGGCATATTCATACATCATGATCTTATCGCCTACCATCAATTGCATGATCACATCACATTGAGCATCCATTGCCATATTAATGCTATTGATAAACCGTCTCTTTATGACATCATTTTGCATCGTGGTTGCATTGATCATATTCACAATACATTTGTATCCACAATGAATTCTTCTTCTCCCATGAATGCTTTGCATATCATTCTATATCATCTTCATAAGCTTCATGCGCTTTGTCATGAACAATCTTGCCGAAGGACTCATTCTTCTATGATGGACACTTTGTGTGTGCTAACCATTGTATTTCCAAGTGTACTTTGTGTTTGCTCATTTTGCATGTACCACATACCGGAGACACCTTGGAGTACTTGGATTGCTTGATATTGCTCTGATTAGGGCAAAATTGAGGAGATTTCGTGGATGAAAGATGGGGAAAATTGGGGAGATGCTAAATCCACCTGAAACCAAGCAAATCCATGGATCAAATCGACCAAAACTTTGTCAAACCAACAAATCACAAAAAAATTTGGGGCTATTTTTGGTGGGGATTTTCGAATTTGGGGAAGAACACAACAAAATCAGGCTAGAAAACAAGGGGGGAGGCTCCGAAATCGCGATCAACGTGGCTCTAGATACCAAGATGATGTAGGGTAGGAACCCTAATCTGTCGATCTTTCATGAAAAGAGCGGATCCTACGATTATCACGAAGAATGCGAGGAGGGAAACAAGGGGAAAACCACAAGGGGAACACAAGAGAACACTCAAACCAACAAGTATGATCACACATGCGCTAGATCCATGAACACAAAGGAAGATACAAGATCCAAAGTCAACAACGGACGATACAAAGGTAGCCGGTCTTCTCCGTGAAGAGGTCTTGATGTTCTTCTCCACAAGGAGGTCTTGAATCCAAAGGGATCTTCTCCGTAGAGGTTGCGGTCTCTCTCGTGGAGTAGATCCAATATGGATGAGCAATGCTCTATCTCTAAAATGAGCTAAACCAATGCTGACCCTAACTAGGAGGAGGTGGAGGAGTATATATAGTCTACGTCCACGAAGGGGTAAGTGGGAGAGGGATACATGGGCCTCGAGGCCGATCTCTATATGCAAACAGGTACCGGATGTCTGCTGGGGACCGGTCGTCCGGTGGCTCGTGGGCTTCCGGATGTCCGGTAGTCACCGGACTTCCGCTCACTTTGGCTCGGTTGAGGTCGCACCGGACGTCCGGTAGCTAGCGGTCGTCCGGTCGCCGGTCGTCCAGTGTCGTCGGTCTTCCTCTGACTTGGCTCGGACGTAGATGTACCGGTCATCTGGTGGGGGCCGGATGTCCGCTCGGTGGGAGGGGCTGGTCGTCCAGTGTCGTCCGGACGTCCGCTCGCTGGAGCTTCTTCGGCAGCTCTTCTTCTTGCGTCTTCGTTTCCACGCTTCCCTCGCGGATGGTGTAGTTGTACACTTGTGCTCGCACTCCTCGTCGTCATCCATAGCATTCCAACAATACCTATGCATGCACATGAGTGAAGTGTCAAGTAGTATACCATCCTCGAAGGGGTCAAGTGAACACGCATAATGGAGATGATTCACCTTTGTGTATGTGAAGTGGATGTCGAATGTGTCCCTTGCCAAACAGACTCTTGACATGGTGATGTCCATAGGATGCTCCGCATCATTTCCCCTCCCTTGGGAAATATCCTACCTCAGATCGAAAACCAAATCATCATGGGAAAGAGATGGCTTCACCGTGTATAAGTGGACGTTCACCAAGTTCTTGTAATCTTGAAGCTCAAAATGGGCACTCTCCAATGTCGCACCGTCTTATGATTCCTTTAAAAGGATCAAGGACAACAAACACTTGGAAAAACAAATGTGGTTAGTGTTCATGCAAAACCAAGAATTCAAGAGGTTATTCACCAAACAAGTGTCGTCATCATGCAAAGCATATGGTGTGACAAAGGATTGTAGCATGTCATGTAAGCATATGGATTGAGCAAAATCAAGGTCATCATGGAAACAAGTATGCAAATGTGAGGTAGTGATGCAAATGTGTGTGACAAGATAAGAAGCATCTACCTCATGGTCATAGCAAGCATGCATAAAGCACTCAATGAAAGGTCTATGGTAGGCATAGGAAGCATTCACAACACCAAATAAAATGAAATGTCCAAACACAAGGGACAAGTGCAAGACAATCCAAGCATAATGTGCATAGGGTGTAGTGAATATAGTGTGGCACTCAACACAATAGAAAGAGCAAGTGTTCATCATGTGTGAGCAATAAAGGAAAGCATGTAGCAATCAATGAGACATGGCATGTGTGAAGAAATGATATGGTTGCAACCAAGCATGTGATAGGAGCAAATAATCCAAGAATTGGATGCAACACACAAGGCATATATATCATGATGCATGGAATAGTGAAAATGAAAAATTGAAGCAAGATCTTTAACATGTGTGCAATCAAGTGGTCCACGATGAACAATAAGTCTCATGGTGCAAGCAACAGAAGTAGTATGATCCGCAGTATCCATGCTCAAGAAAGATTTCACCTTGAAGGCGTGTCCTTGTGCATTATTCACAATGCCGAAGTGGTAGGAAAGGTGTTGGAGAAGCGAGTCGTGGTCGAATGTATAAGGCTCGCTCTCAAGAGCTCGAATGGTCAACTCATGTGAAGCAGAAGTCGACACAAGGTCCAAGTATCCTACACATGCACAAAAGAAAGCGAAGAATGTATGCACATGGTAGATAAACACATCATCCATCATGATGGTTCTCTTCTCTTGCACATAACCATTAGAAGCACAAGTGTATGAATAATATGATGCAATAATGGCTATATTCATGGCACTAGGTATATGGTGCAAAGAGGTAAGACAAGCATGCTTCACAAGAAATATGTAAAAACCTCCAAATATATGTGAGAATGCTATGGGGGCAAACTCATTATAAAGATTAGGGGCATTGTTGCACTCAATACATGTCAAATCATCTAGCATGAGAGATGCAACATATGGAGATATATGACAAGAAGCAATAATAATCATGTGCAAAGCATGTAGATGGTTGTCATCAACAGCATGAAGCGAGCAAGTTTGATTCATCAATGATGCAACATAAGCAAGCATAGAGATCAAGTAGGGCAAACTAGTAGTGCGAAGATGCAACATACTAGAGTTAATCATGGCAATCATGTCATGTGAGCAAATAGTAGGCATAGACAATGCACGTGACATATCACAAGCACGAGCACAAAGCAATATCATAGTATCATCATAGGCAAGGGGCGCAAAGCAAACATGGCAATATCAAGCAATATCTTTACCAAGCATGCAAATAGACATACAAGTATGAGAATCAATCATCATGTGTAATTGCAAAGCATGGGTCACAAATGCATGGTAAAAGCATAGGAATGAGCATATCATGCAAAGTGAACATGGCAAGATGGGCAAAGGATATATAATGGACAACAACCCATTGCCAAGTGAGGGCCATGTAGAAGAAGTGTGTGAAGTCTTTGCGCGAAGAGAGCAGTGGGAAAGACACTCCATGGGATCCCAAGTCATCATTGCTCTCTAGAGCTCGTTTTGTCAACTCGTGGGATTGCGAGGTTGACAAGTATTCATGGGTACCTACACAAAAGAGACACAAACAAAGAAATTGTGCACGTGGTAATTGTACACATCATCCATCATCATGTGTATTTGCACGTGGAAGTTAGCACAAGATAAGAATCGTTCAAAGAAATTTGATGCATGGTATAAGAACATGTCATCCATCATGAAAGAATAGTTATTGTATATAACACGATGGGGATGCAAATTGAGCATACAAGTATAAGGATCATGCAATGGATGGGAGTGACCACAATCTCCTAAAATGTATGAGGAAACTATGGGGGTCTCGTCATGTGCAATATTTGAAACATCATATAGAGAAAATGGACAAAATCCAAAACAATGCATATTTGAAGCTAGGTGGTTATGGCATGGCATATGAGAAATGATGCAAAGGTAGCATGTCAATATCATCACAAGAGAAACAAATGCCAATAACCATAGGCTTGTCATCTATGCCATATGTGCAAATTGGGTTTATTTTAATAGCATATGCATAGTCACTATGAAGAGATTGCAAATATGACATATGATTGATCTCATGCATAGCATATGACAAGTCGAGCGGATCGACAAATATGATGTGACCGAGGGAATTATCACAAGAAATCCTATGGAACATGGCATCACAACTAATAGACTCCACATGGCAATCATCATACTCATCATAAATGGGTAAATCATCGCATGGGGAAGTCACAGTAGCATGAAGCATGGAAATAGGTTGATCAACATCATGCAAGAAATCAATGTCTAGAATATCCACTAGTGGGACTAGAGCATCACCTTCACCTATGTTACCTTTGTCATTCCACTCATGTGGTGTAGGTGCGGTGGGAAAGACCAAATGGTGGTCATCTTTCATCTTGATGGAACCATGTGGGGGTGCATCATATTCCACCATGGCCATCGTCTTGTCCAAAGGGAGGATGTAGTCATCGTGAATCGGTGCGTCATCATATATGGGACCTAGCACCAAATGAGAAGACATAATAGAGGTAGAGGTCAAGTTGTTAGAAATGCAAATGGCCTCACATGCCCTATCAACTATCACACTCTCTCTATGTGGTGGTTCACTCACTCCCTGAAGGTGGGTACACTCAATCTCATGTATGGTGGAGTCACTCATCTCACTCAAGTGGTGGGGGTTGTGGCTCTCCTCACATGGGAATTGTGGTAACACATCATATATGGGGCTAGTGGTGAAGTCACTCTCACTCTCAATATGGTGGAAAAAGTCACTCAGGTCATCATATGTCGCCGTGGTCGAAGGGAAAGTCCCATGCTCAACCATCTCATAGCCGTCGTCGTGGATGAATGGCACATCATCACTCTCGCCTCCTAAGATGGAATTATCATCCTTTCTCATCACAATGTCGCTCCCTCTAAAGCTTGGTCCTTGATGGTCTCCATAGTCGTAGTCGTCGCTGCACCATCTTGAAAAAGAGTCGAAGTAGACTCGGCATCATCAATGCCACAAAGAGGGATGGCGGTGTAGTCGACCTTGGGAGCATCTTCTTGGAGCTCGTTGGGCTTGGACATCGTGGTGGTACTAGCCTCATGCTCGTTATTATGGATCTTGGTCATCGTGAAGTGAGCTTCGGGTGGAGAAGCTTTGGCCTTCATGAGTTCTTGTTCCGCCTTGAGAGCACCAATGTAGTTGTCGTCGAGGGACTTGTAGTTCTCGAGGAAGATCGTCTTGGAGATGTCGTTCTGCAATCCCAGCATGAAGTAGAACTTCATCGACATGGGGTCGTCCACGCCGGCTCGTCGCAAGGCAATCTTCATCTCCTTGAAGTACTTGTCGATGGACTTGGATCCTTGGATAGTGTTCTCCAATTGGCGTTGAAGTTGTTCCGTGTAGGTTGGAGGCATGAACTCTCGCCGCAATGCTCTCTTCGTCTTGCGCCAACTCATGTCATAGGTGTCCGAAGGTGCATGAAGCCACCATGTGGACGCGTAGTCGTGGAAGTTCCTTGTGGCGCACTTCACTTGATCTTCGGGAGGAACTTGATGTAGCTTGAGGTAGTCGTCCATCAAACGCTCCCACTCGAGATACTCCTCGGGTTCTTGAGTCCCATATAAAGGAATCACATGGTCGATGTCGAGGTCGTAGTAGCTCGTGGAAGTCGCGGACTTGAGCTTGGGGAGCTTCTCTTGAGGTTCTTGTGGGCGAAGATGCCGTATATCCGAAGGCGAAGATGCCTTGAAGTCGCTTGGCGAAGATGCCAAGGGAGATGGTGAAGTCATTGAGCGGTTGTTGGTGTTGAGCTCTTCACCCTCATGTTCGTGGTGGAGATGGTGTCGATGCCGATGTGACCTTGCCGGAGATGGTAGCTCGGAGGCATGTGCTCTTGAGCGTCTTCTCAAAGATGAGGAAGACCGCTTGTAGGACTTAATGAGGGCTTTGTTCTCCTCCATTTGATCTTGCATCTTGGCGTCGTTGGAGTTGTTCGTGGCATCAAACTCGTCGTTGTTGTTGTAGACCGAAGATGAAATGCCTTGCCTATCCATCACAAGACTCGAGCAAAAATGAGTCAAGAAAGGAGAACTATACCAAATGTACCTCGACCGATGTTGAAGATGGATCAATGATCACTCAATGATGTAACAAGGAAATAGCACAATTGGTACCAATTCTTGTCGGTTTCTCACACCTACACAAATAAGGCTTATGGTGGAGCTCGGTGAGGATAGTGGCACAAAAATTTGATGTAGAATGTTAGCAAGAGTCAATAATGTTGAAAAAGATTCACAAATTTGCAAGTGAAACAAGTAGACCAATAGCAATATGTGGCACACGGAAACACACACACGGATAGATAAATGTGGTCGCGCAACCAAGGAATGAGCACAAAATGTGGAATCCACGGAAAACGCTCGTGTTGCACAACTCAAGAGAGACGCTAGCACGATTTCTCTATAGGCGGATACGACACTTGTGCACAACCTATAAGATGCAAAATGTATGAACTTTTTATCCCAAGTATGCTATGTATAAGGTTCCGGTGGTATGATCCAAGATGATCGGATATGACAATCTTATGTGCAATGTGGTATGATGCTATGGCACTTGCTTCCAAGCTTCTTTGCGCTCTCTTTTTCTTTGCTTAAAAGCTTATTCTTTTTTTTGTATGGCCACAATGCGAAATACACAAACCAAGATAGCAATTGGGTATATACGGGAACAAACTTGCGGCACAAGGGATGATATAATACCAATATGATATGTATGGTATGTATGCAATGTATGGTGTAGATCACTAATGTGCACAAATAACATTGCCGGCAATACTCAAATGGCTAGTCTCGATAGGCAAGTGACGCAAAATGGGCTAGGGGTTCAATGCAATGGCAAGGGAATATACAATGTAGGGATACGACGATACCAAGATGATATGGAGGTTACTATCCTTGTCGATGATGAGTGGTGGTGATATTGATGGAGATACCAAGATGATGGAGACTCGTCCCTAAGTAGCCGAAACACCTTAGGAAACGGAAAACCGTGAACTCAAAATCTCAAATGTCAAATGGTGGTAGCGGGAATGCGGTGGTGGTTTTGTGGGAGCTCAATGGAATTGCGAAATGGCAATGATGGGTTGCGGAGCACGCAATGCGGAAATGGAGGGTAAGGTGGTGCACTATAAACGGTGTCGGAGCTCGGTCCCTAAGTAGCCGAAACACCATAGGAGACACAACTCACAACTCAAACAAAATTGGGTTAAGTTAGGGTGACAGAAGTATATGGTGGGCGAGCCTATGCGAAAGTGGTGGTGGTGGTTGATGAAGAAGCAACCGTCCCTAAGTAGCCTAGACACCTTAGGAGACTCAAATCACTTCTCGAGCAACCACTTATGCGATGGGGAACAAAATTGGTTAGGTTGCGAAAGTCGGTGGTGGTGTAGCGGATGATGTGGTGTAAGCCCTAGGCAAAGATGCCAAAGTTCCAAAATTTGATGGAGTCAAATAATTTTGGTGGTATTTTTTTGGGAAGGAGGATGTAAAGAGCTTTCCAATGAGCTAAATAATGCAAAAATCGGACTCCGGATGAATTAGTTATGGCCAAAACAAAATTGGAGCAAAGTCAGTTTTTACAGGTAGCGGACGTCCGGAAATGGACGGATGTCCGGTCACCGAACATCCAGTCGGGTTGGAAATCCGTTAATTTCAGCTCGGGTTAGGGGTTCCGGTGGTCCGGTAAGGTCGGACGTCCGATGCTTCCTGGTGCTCCGGACGTCCGTAAAAGGCCGGTCGTCCGGTGGGTCGGGGTCAACGCAAGATGCGAGTTTCAGGACGCGATTTTGGGCGGAATTTTGGGATATTGGGCGCAAAATTGAGGAGATTTCGTGGATGAAAGATGGAGAAAGTTGGGGAGATGCTAGATCCACCTGAAATCAAGCAAATCCATGGATCAAATCCAACAAAACTTCGTCAAACCAACAAATCCCAAAAAAATTGGGGCTATTTTTGGTGGGGATTTTCGAATTTGGGGAAGAACACAACAAAATTAGGCTAGAAAACAAGGGGGGAGGCTCCGAACTCGTTATCAACGTGGCTCTAGATACCAAGATGATGTAGGGTAGGAACCGTAATCGGTCGATCTTTCACGAAAGGAGCGGATCCCGCGATGAACACGAAGAACACGAGGAGGGAAACGAGGGGAAAATCACAAGGGGAACACAAGAGAAGACTCAAACCAACAAGTATGATCACACATGCGCTAGATCCATGAACACAAAGGAGGATACAGGATCCAAAGTCAACAACGGACGATACAAACATAGCCGGTCTTCTCCTTGAGGAGGTCTTGATGCTCTTCTCCGCAAAGAGGTCTTGAATCCAAAGGGATATTCTCCATAGAGGCTGCGGTCTCTCTCATGGAGTAGATCCGATGTGGATGAGCAGTGCTCTATCTCTAAAATGAACTAAACTAATACTAACCCTAACTAGGAGGAGGTGGAGGAGTATATATAGTGTAGGTCCACGAAGGGGTAAGTGGGAGAGGGATACATGGGCCTCGAGCCTGATCTCTGTACGTAGACAGGTACCGGACGTCCGCTGGGGACCGGTCGTCCGGTGGCTCGTGGGCTTCCGGATGTCCGGTAGTCGCCGGACATCCGCTCACTATGGCTCGGTTGAGGGGGCACCGGACGTCCGGTAGCTGGCGGTCGTCCGGTCGCCGGTTGTACGGTGTCGTCGGTCTTCCGCTGACTTGGATCGGGTGTAGATGTACCGGTCGTCCGGTGCGGGCCGTACGTCTGCTCGCTAGGAGGGGCCGGTCGTCCGGTGTCGTCCGGACGTCCGCTCGCTGGAGCTTCTTCGACAGCTCTTCTTCTTGCGCCTTCGTTTCTACGCTTCCCTCACGGATGGTGTAGTTTTACACTTGCACGCGCACTCCTCCTCATCGTCCGTAGTGTTCCGACAGTACCTATGCATGCACACGAGTGGAGTGTCAAGTAGTATACCATTCTCAAAGGGGTCAAGTGAACACGCTTAAAGGAGATGATTCACCTTTGTGTATGTGAAGTGGATGTCGAATATGTCACTTGCCAAACAGACTCTTGACATGGTGATGTCCATAGGATGCTCCGCATCATCGGATGATGTAGGGTAGGAACCATATAGGCCGATCTTTCATGAAAGGAGCGGATCCCGCGAAGAACACGAAGAACACGGGGAAGAACAGAGAGAAAACACACAAGGGGATACACTCAAGAACAAGTCCAATCACACATCCACTAGACAATCAAACACACAAGATCCACAATGTACATGAGCAACAAAGGGAAAGATACAAGGTAAGGTTTGTCTCCATGAGGAGGTCTTGAAGGGGGCCACCCAAGAGGGGGTCTTGAATCCAACGTGGATCTTCTCCGTAGAGGCCACGGTCTATCTCATGGAGTAGATCCGTATGGATGAGCAAAGCTCTATCTCTAAATGAGCTATCATATTTGCTAACCTTAGAAAGAAGGAGGGAGAGGTCTACTTATAGTCTTAGTGCAAATGGGGGGGTGAAGTGAAGGGGTACATGGGCCTCAGCCCGCAACTGGACACAGCCAGGGGTCGGACGTCCGGTGGGCGTCTGACATCCGGAGACTCACGGGCGGCCGAATGTCCGGTAGACATCGGACGTCCGCTCGATCTAGCTCGGACGCTGGAGTGCCAGATTTCCGGAGGTGGCCAGACGTCGGGTCGTCGGTCGTCCGCTGGCGTCGGAGTCAACGCGAGATGCGAGTTTGGGGACATGATTTTGGGCGGAATTTTGGGATATTGGGGGAAAAATTGAGGAGATTTCGTGGATGAAAGATGGGGAAAATTGGGGAGATGCTAGATCCACTTGAAACCAAGCAAATCCATGGATCAGATCCAACAAAACTTCGTCAAGCCAACAAATCACAAAAAAAATTGGGGCTATTTTTGGTGGGGATTTTTGAAATTGGGGAAGAACACAACAAAATTAGGCTAAGAAACTAGGGGAGGCTCCGAAATCATGATCAACATGGTTCTGATACCAAGATGATGTAGGGTAGGAACCCCATAGGCCGATCATTCACAAAAGGAGCAAATCCTGCGTTGACCCAGACCCACCGGACGACCGTCATTTTACTAGACTTCCGGAGCCGCAGGAACCACCAAACGTCCAACCTTACCGGACGACTGGAACACCTAACCCGAGCTGAAATTAGCAGATTTCCGACCAGACCGGACGTCCGGTGACCGGACATCCGTCCATTTCCGGACGTCCGCTACCTGTAAAAACTGACTTCGCTCCAATTTTGTTTCGGCCATAACTAATTCACCCGGAGTCCGATTTTCGCGTTCTTTAGCTCGTTGGAAAGCTCTTGACATCCTATTTCCTACAAAAATACCACCAACATCACTTGACTCCATCAAATGTTTGGAACTTTGGCATCTTTGCCTAGGGCTTAGACCACATCATCCGCTACACCACCACCGACTTCCGCAACCTAACCAATTTTTTCCCCATCACATTAGTGGTTGCTTGAGGAGTGATTTGAGTTTCCTAAGGTGTCTAGGATACTTAGGGACGGTTGCTTCTTCATCAACCACCACCACCACTTCCGCATAGGCTTGCCCACCATACACTTCCGCCACCCCAACTTAACCCAATTTTGTTTGAGTTGTGAGTTGTGTCTCCTAAGGTGTTTCGGCTACTTAGGGACCGAGCTTCCAACTCCGACACCGTGTATAGTCCACCACCTTACCCTCCATTTCCGCATTGCATACTTCGCAACCAATCATTGCCATTTCACAATTCCATTAAGCCCCCACAAAACCTCCACCGCATTCCCGCTACCACCATTTGACATTTGAGATTTTGAGTTCACGGTTTTTCTGTTTCCTAAGATGTTTCGGCTACTTAGGGACGAGTCTCCATCATCTTGGTATCCCCATCAAGATCACCGCCACTCATCATCGCCAAGGACAGTAACCTCCATATCATCATGGTATCGTGGTATCCCTCCTTTGTATATTGCCTTGTCATTGCATTGATAACCCCTAGCCCATTTTGCGTCACTTTCCTATCAAGACTAGCCATTTGAGTATTGTTGGCAGTGTTACTTGTGCACATTAGTGATCTACACCAAACATTGCATACATACCATACCATATCGGTATCATATCATCTCGTGTGCCTCAAGTTTGTTCCCGTATATACCCAATTGCTATCTTGGTTTGTGCATTTCACGTTGTGGCCATATACAAAAAAAGCATTTAAGCAAAGAAAAAGAGTGAATAAAGAAGCTTGTAAGCAATAGCCATAGCATCATACCACATTGTCATATCCGATCATCTTGGATTATACCACCGGAACATCATACGCATAGCATACTTGGGATAGAAAGTTCAAACATTTTGCATCTTATAGGTTGTGCACAAGTGTTGTATCCGCCTATAGAGAAATCATGCTAGCCTCTCTCTTGAGTTGTGCAACACGAGAATTTTCTGTGGATTCCACATTTTGTGCTCACTCCTTGGTTGCACGACCCCATTTATCTATCCTTGTGTGTGTTTCCGTGTACCACATATTGCTATTGGTCTACTTGTTTCACTTGCGAATTTGTGAATCTCTTTCAACTTTATTGACTCTTGCTAAAATTTTACATTAAATTTTTGTGCCACTATCCTCACCGAGCTACTCCATAAGCTTTAGTTTGTAGGTGTGAGTGAACAAGTCCGGTACCAATTCCACTATTCTTTCATCTCACATTGAGTGAAATGGGATACATCCTCAACTTTGGGAAAAGGTAACTTGGTATTGTTTATCTCATTTCCTACTCACCTCTACTCGAGTATTGTGATGGATAGGCACGGCATTTCACCTTCGGTCTACAACAACAACGACGAGTTCGATGCCATGAATAACTCTACCAACGCCAAGATGCAAGCTCAAATGGAGGAGATCAAAGCCCTCATCAAGTGATCTTCCTCATCTTCGAGAAGACGCTCAAGTACACATGCTTCCAAGCTACCATCTCTAGCAAGGTCATATCGGCATCGAAACCATCACCAACAAGGACGTGAAGGTCAAGAGCTCAACACCAACAACCGCTCAACGACTTCACCATCTCCCTTGGCATCTTCGCCAAGCGACTTGAAGACATCTTCGCCTACGGACATACGACATCTTCGCCCACAAGCACCTCAAAAGAAGCTCCCCATGCTCAAGTCCGCGACTTCCACGACGTACTATGACCTCGCCATCGACCACGCGATTCCTTTCTATGGGACTCAAGAACCCAAGGAGTATCTCGAGTGGGAGCGTTTGATGGATGACTACCTCAAGCTACATCAAGTTCCTCCCGAAGATAAAGTGAAGTGCGCCACAAGGAACTTCCACGACTATGCGTCCACATGGTGGCTTCACGCACCTTCAGAGACCTGCGACAAGAGTTGGCCCAAGATGAAGAGAGCTTTAAGGCGAGAGTTCATGCCTCCAACCTACACGGAACAACTTCAACGCCAATTGGAGAACACCATCCAAGGATCCGAGTCCATCGACGTGTACTTCAAGGAGATGAACATGGCCTTACGATGAGATGGCGTGGACGACCTCATTTCGATGATGTTCCACTTCATGATGGGATTGCACAACATCTCCAAGACGATCTTCCTTGAGAACTACAAGTCCCTCAACGACAACTACATTGTTGCTCTCAAGGCGGAACAAGAACTCGTTACACCCAAAGCTTCTCCACCCCAAGCTCACTTCGTGATGACCAAGCTCCATGAGAACAAGCACGAGGCTAGTACCACCATGATGTCCAAGCACGACGAGCTCCAAGTCGATGCTCCCAAGTTTGACTTTACTGTCACCCCTCATTGTGGCATTGATAATGCTGAGTCTACTTCGACTCTTTTTCAAGATGTGCAGCGACGACTACGACTATGGAGACCATCAAGGACCAATCTTTGGAGGCGAGCGACATGGCAACGAGCAAGGATGATTCTTCCATCTTAGGAGGCGAGAGCGATGATGTGTCATCTTCGGCCTTCACCCACGGTGACGGCGATGAGAAGGTTGAGCATGGGATTTTCCCTTCGACCATGACGACGTATGATGAGTTGAGTGACTTTTGCCACCATATTGAGAGTGAGAGTGACTTCACCAGCCCCATATATGATGTGTTACCACAATTCCCATGTGAGGAGAGCCACAACCCCCACCACTTGAGTGAGATGAGTGACTCCACCATATGTGAGATTGAGTGCACCTACCTTGAGGGAGTGAGTGAACCACCCCATAGAGAGAGTGTGATAGTTGATAGGGCATGTGAGGCCATTTGCATTTCTAAGAATTTGACCTCTACCTCTATTGTGTCTTCTCATTTGGTTCTAGGTCCCAAATATGATGACGCGCCGAGTCGCGACGACTACGTCCTACCTTTGGACTAGACGATGGCCATGGTGGAATATGATGCACCCCCACATGGTTCCATCAAGATGAAGATGACCACGATTTGGTCTTTACCACCTCACCTACACCACTTGAGTGGAATGAACAAGGTAACATAGGTCAAGGTGATGCTCTAGTCCCACTAGTGGACATTCTTGACATTGATTGCTTGCGTGATGTTGATCAACCTATTACCATGCTTCATGCTAGTGCGACTTCCCCATGTGATGATTTACCCATTTATGACGAGTATGATGATTGCCATGTGGAGTCTATTAGTTGTGATGCCATGTTACATAGGATTTCTTGTGATAATTCTCTCGGTCACATCATGTTTGCCAATCCACTTGACTTGTCATATGCTATGCATGAGATCAATCATATGTCATATTTGCAATCTCTTCATAGTGACTATGCATATGCTATTAAAATAAACCCAATTTGCACATATGGCATAGATGACAAGCCTATGGTTATTGGCATTTGTTTCTCTTGTGATGATATTGACATGCTTCATTTGCATCATTTATCTCATATGCCATGCCATAAACACCTAGCTTTGGATATGCATTGTTTTGGATGTTGTCCATTTTCTCCATATGATGTTTCCAATATTGCTCATGAGGAGACCCCCATAATTTCGTCATACATTTTAGGAGATTTTGATCACTCCCATCCATTGCACATTATGCTCCCCATGCATAAAAATGCTATTGTTGTGCCTTATACTTGTATGCTCAATTTGCATCCCCGTCGTGTTGTACACAATAACTATTCTTTCATGATGGATGACATGTTCTTATACCATGCATCAAATTTCTTTGAGCGATGCTTATCTTGTGCTAACTCTCATGTGCACATACACATCATGATGGATGATGTGTACATTTAACACATACACAATTTCTTTCGTTTGTGTAGGTACCCATGAATACTTGTCAACCTCGCAATCCCACAAGTTGACAAAACAAGCTCTAGAGAGAAATGATGACTTGGGATCCCATGGATTATCCTTACCAACGCTCTCTTCGCACAAAGACTCCACGCATTTCTTCTACATGACCCTCACATGGCTATGGGTTATTGTCCATTACATATTCTATGCCCATCTTGCCATGTTCACTTTGCATGATATGCACATTACTATGCTTTTGCCACGCATTCATGACCCATGCTTTGCATTACACATGATGATTGATTATCATACTTGTATGTGTAGTTTCAAGCTTGGTGGAGATATCACTTGTCATTGTCATGTTTGCTTTGTGCCCCATGCCTACGATGATATTATGATCTTGCTTTGTGCTCGTTCTTGCGATATGTCATGTGCATTGCCTTTGCCTATTATTTGCACACATGACATGATTGCCATGATTTACTCTAGTGTGTTGCATCTTCGCTCCACTAGTTTACACACCTTGATTACTATGCTTGCTTATGTTGCATCACCAATGATTCATACTTGCTCATTTCATGCGGTTGATGACAACCATCTACATGCTTTGCACATGATTGTTATTGCATCTTGTCATATATCTCCATGTGTTGCCACTCTCATGTTAGACGATTTGTGATGTATTGAGTGCAACAATGATTCTAGTCTTGATAATGAGTTTGCCCCCATAGCATTCTCACATATGATTGTAGATATTGACATTTTTCTTATGAAGCATGCTTGTCTTGACTCTTTGCACCATATACCTAGTGCCATGAATATAGCCATTGTTGCATCATATTATTCATGCACTTGTGCTTCTAATGCTTATGTGCAAGAGAAGAGAACCATCATGATGGATGATGTGTTTATCTACCATGTGCATACGTTCTTTGCTTTATTTTGTTCATGTGTAGGATACTTGATCCTTGTGTCAACTTCCACGTCACGTGAGTTGACAATCTGAGCTCTTGAGAGTGAACCACCTTCTACCACGACGATTCTACATCGCACTTGCTTGTACTTCGGCATTGTGAAGGACGCACAAGGACATCCCTTCAAGGTGATATCCTTCTATTTTGAGAACCCCCAAACCATGAGCATGGATATTATGGATCATACTACTTGTGTTGCTTTCCCCATGAGACTTATGATTCATCTTGGACCACTTGATTGCACACTTGTTAGAGATCTTGCTTTGACTTGTCATTTTCACCATTCCATGCATCATGATATATATGCCTTGTGTGTTGCACACAATTCTTGGATTACTTGCTCCTCCCATATCTTTGGTTGCAACAATGTCATCACTTCACATATGCCATGTCCCATTGATTGCTACATGCTTGCCTTGATTGCCTCACATAAGATGAACAATTGCTCTTTTATTGTGATGAGTGCCACACGATATTCACTACACCCAATGCACATTATGCTTGGATTTTCTTGCACTTGACCCAGGTGTTTAGACACTTCATTTTATTTGGTGTTTTGAATGATTCCTATGCCTACCATAGACCTTTCATTGAGAAATTTGTGAATGCTTGCTATGAACTTGAGGTAGATGCTTCTTCTATTGTCACACATATTTCCATCACTACCTCACATTTACATACTTGTCCCCATGATATATTTGCTTGTGCTCAATTTATGTGCTTATATGCCATGTCACAATCCTTTGTCAAACCGTATGCTTTGCATGATAATGACACTTTATTGGTGAATCACCTCTTGAATGCTTGGTTTTGCACTAATGCTAACCACATTTGTTTTTCCAAGTGTTTTTGTCTTTGCTCCTTTTGAAGGAATCGAAAGTTGGTGCGACATTGGAGAGTGCCCATTTGGAGCTTCAACATGACAAGAACTTGGTGATCGACCACTCCTACACGGCGACACCATCTCTTTCCCATGGTGATTTGTATTTTGATCCGAGGTTGAATCTTTCACACGGGAGGGGAGATGATGCGGAGCATCCTACGGACATCACCATGTCAAGAGTTCGTTCGGCGAGTGACACGTGCGACATCTACTTCACATACACAAAGATGAATCATCTCCTTTACACGTGCTCACTTGACCCCTTCGAGAATGGTATACTACTTGACACTCCACTCGTGTGCATGCATAGGTATTATAGGAACACTACGGACGACGAGGAGGAGTGCAAGCGCCAAGGAACAACTACACCATCCGCGAGGGAAGCCTGGAAACGAAGACGTAAGAAGAAGAGCTGTCGAAGAAGCTCGAGCCACCGGACGACCGGTCGGGTCCGGACATCCGGCGCCTGAAGATCCACCGGACAACCAGCCCGGGCCAGATGACCGGCAATCCCGCACCCAAGCCAAATGAGCGGACGTCCGACGCTAGCGGACGACTGACGATCGGCCACCTCCGGAAATCCGGCACTCCAGCGTCCGAGCCAGATCGAGCGGATGTTCAACGTCTACCGGATGTCCGGCCACCCATGAGTCTCCGGACGTCCGACGCCCACCGGACGTCCGACCCCTGGCTATGTCCAGTTGTGGGCTGAGGTCCATGTACCCCTTCACTTCACCCCCCATTTGCACTAAGAATATAAGTAGACCTCTCCCTCCTCCTTTATAAGGTTAGCAAATGTGATAGCTCATTTAGAGATAGAGCTTTGCTCATCCATACGGATCTACTCCACGAGACAGACCGCGGCCTCTACGGAGAAGATCCATGTTGCATTCAAGAACCCCTCTTGGGTGGCCCCCTTTATGACCTCCTCATGGAGATGAACCTTACCTTGTATTGTTCCCTTTGTTGCTCATGTACCTTGTGGATCTTGTGTGTTTGATTGTCTAGTGGATGTGTGATTGGACTTGTTCTTGAGTGTTTCCCCTTGTGTTTTCTCTCTGTTCATCCCCGTGTTCTTCATGTTCTTCGCGGGATCCGCTCCTTTCGTGAATCATTGGCCTATAGGGGTCCTAACCTACATCACCATCGCTAGTCCCCGACCGCCACTCATAAGGAAGACAATCAAATAACACCTCATGGTTCAAATTTGTTACACAATGTTTACCATATGTGCATGCTACGAGACTTGCAAACTTCAACACAAGTATTTCTCAAATTCTCAACTACTCAACTAGCATAACTTTAATATCACTATCTCCATATCTCAAAACAATCATCAAGTATCAAACTTCTCTTAGTATTCAATGCACTTATATAAAAGTTTTTTTCTTTATAATATCATAAGCAAATAACCATGCTGTTCTAAAGGACTCTCAAAATAATATATTTGAATGATGAGAGATCAATTATTTCTATAAAATGAAACCACCACCGTGATCTAAAAGATATAAGTGAAGCACTACAGCAAAAACATATAGCTGAAAAGATATAAGTGAAGCACATAGAGTATTCTAATAAATTCCGATTCATGTGTGTCTCTCTCAAAAGGTGTGTACAGAAAAGATTACTGTGGTAAACTAAAAAGCAAAGACTCAAATCATACAAGATGCTCCAAGCAAAACACATATCATGTGGCGAATAAAAGTATAGCTCCAAGTAAAGTTACCGATAGACGAAGACAAAAGAGGGGATGACTTTCGGGGCATCCCCAAGCTTAGGCTTTTTGGTGTCCTTGGATTTTACCTTGGGGTGCCTTGGGCATCCCCAAGATTAGGCTCTTCTCACTCCTTGTTCCATAATCCATCAAATCCTTTCCCAAAACTTGAAAACTTCACAACACAAAACTTAACAGAAAATCTTGTGAGCTCCGTTAGCAAAAGAAAACAAAACACCACTTCAAGGTACTGTAATGAACTCATTATTTGTTTATATTGGTGTTAAAACTACTATATTCCAACTTCTGTATGGTTTATGAACTCCATTACTAGCCATAGATTCATCAAAATAAGCAAACAACACACGAAAAACAGAATCTGTCAAAAACAGAACAGTCTGTCGTAATCTATAACTAACGCAAACTTCTGGAACCCCAAAAGTTCTAAAATAAATTTATGGACGTGAGGAATTTATCTATTAATCATCTTCAAAAATAATTAACTAAATAGCACTCTCCAATAAAAATTGGCAGCAATTCTCGTGAGCGCTAAAGTTTCTGTTTTTTTACAGCAAGATCAAAAAGACGTTCCCCAAGTCATCCCAACAGTTCTACTTGGCACAAACACTAATTAAACACAAAAAACACAAACAAAAGAGAGGCTAGATACATTATTTATTACTAAACAGGAACAAAAATAAAATTGGGTTGCCTCCCAACAAGTGTTATCATTTTATGCCCCTAGCTAGGCATAAAAGCGAGGATAGATCTAGGTATTGCCATCTTTAGTAGGCAATTATTCAATAAGACACCTATAACCCCTAGGAGTTTCCTCCTTTTTATTAATTATCAAACTTCTAGGCACGAAATCGATAAAATCATTAGTAGCAAAAGGTTCCTTAAGGATAGTAAGAAAGTTGGGGTGAACACTTAGATTTGAGGTCCGCATTTCCCTTACTAGAAGTTTCACCCTTATTTTTAGGAACATACATCAATTTGGCAATCTTTGCATTAGGAGGAGTGATTTCACGGAAGAAAAGGAAGACCCAAGGTTGGTAATAATATCCTTAATTTTATCAATTCTAGTGGAATCTTGATCTATCTTTCCATTAACCATAGGTCCCTTATCTTTAAAAAATTTAAGAGCAACTCCTACCTTAGATCCGTATTGGGCAATTTGGTTATGGAACTTTCAATCCAAATTTTCAATTAACTCTACGGTGGAAACTTTATTTTCAATAATTTCAAGTCATTGCATCACATGTTCCAAAGTTAAAATAGTTCCATTAACCAAAAGAGGTGGTGGGCCAAACTAATCTATCATAACATTATAAGAACCAAAAGTATGGCTACCCAACAAATTTCCTCCGGTATTGGTATCAAGAATATATCTATTCCAAGGAGTGATGCCTACATAAAAATTGCGAAGAAGAACAGAAGTAGATTGCTTCCTACTAGATTTATTTTGCGCATTGCAAATTCTGAATGAAGCATCTTTTATATTTTCTCCCTCCCTTTGATTAAAATTAAGGACCTCATTCTTGGGAGATAAAGGAGTTGATAAAGGACTAGCCATAACGACAAAGCAAGCGGAAGAAAGGGCGAACGAAAAAGAGGGCAAATAAAACGGCAAGGGTGAAGTGCGGGAGAGGAAAACGAGAGGCAAATAGCAAATAATGTAATGCGAAGGATAAGAGTTGTGATCGGTACTTGGTATGTCTTGACTTGGCGTAGATCTCCCCGGCAACGATGCCAGAAATCCTTCTTGCCACCTCTTGAGCATGCGTTGGTTTTCCCTTGAAGAGTAAAGGATGATGCAGCAAAGCAGCATAAGTATTTTCCTCATTTTTTGAGAACCAAGGTATCAATCTAGTAGGATACCACATGCGAGTCACCTCGTACCTACACAAACAAATAAGAACCTTGCAACCAATGCGATAAAGGGGTTGTCAATCCCTTCACGGCCACTTGCAAGAGTGAGATCTGATGGAGATGATAATAATAAGATAAATATTTTGGGTATTTTTATGATACAAATTGAAAGTAAAGATTGCAAAATAAAGTAGATTGGAAACTTATATGATGGAGAACAGACCCGGGGCCATAGGTTTCGCTAGTGGCTTCTCTAAAGATAGCATAAGTATTACGGTGGGTGGACAACTTACTATCGAGCAATTGATAGAATTGAGCATAGTTATGAGAATATCTAGGTACGATCATGTATATAGGCATCACGTTCGTGACAAGTAGACTGACTCCTTCCTGCATGTACTACTATTACTCCACACATCGACCGCTATCCAGCATGCATCTAGATTATTAAGTTCATAAGAACGGAGTAACGCTTTAAGCAAGATGACATGCTGTAGAGGGATAAACTCATGCAATATGATATAAACCCCATCTTTTTATCCTCGATGGCAACAATACAATACATGTCGTTTCCCCTGCTGTCACTGGGATCGAGCACCGCCAGATTGAACCCAAAGCTAAGCACTTCTCCCATTGCAAGAAATATCAATCTAGTAGGCCAAACCAAACTGAAAATTGGAAGAGACTTGCAAAGATAACGAATCATACATAAAAGAATTCAGAGAAGATTCAAATATTGTTCATAGATAATCTTGATCATATACCCACAATTCATCGGATCTCGACAAAGACACCGCAAAAGAAGATTACATCCAATAGATCTCCAAGAGAATCGAGGAGAACTTTGTGTTGAGATCCAAAGAGAGGGAAGAAGCCATCTAGGTAATAACTATGGACCCGAAGGTCTGAGGTAAACTACTCACACATCATCGGAGGGGCCATGGAGTTGATGTAGAGGCCCTCCGTGATCAATGCCCCCTCCGGCGAAGCTCCGGAAAAGGCCCCAAGATGGGATCTCTTGGGTACAGAAGGTTGCGGCGGTGGAATTAGGTTTTTGTGGTGCTCTTTGATGTTTTCAGGGTACGTAGGTATATATAGGAGGAAGAAGTAGGTCGGTGGAGCCACGAGGGGCCCACGAGGGTGGAGGGCACGCCCAGGGGGGTAGGCGCGCCCCCTGCCTCGTGGCCTCCACGTTGGTTGCTTGATGTCCACTCCAGGTCCTCTGGATGACGTTTGTTCCAAAAATCACGCTCCCGAAGGTTTCATTCCGTTTGGACTCCGCGTGATATTATTTTTCTGCAAAACACTGAAATAGGCAAAAAACAACAATTTGGGCGAGGCCTCCGGTTAATAGGTTACTCCCAAAAATAATATAAAAGTGTATAAATAAGCCCGTTAAACATCCAAAATAGAATATATAATAGCATGGAGCAATCAAAAATTATAGATACGTTGGAGACGTATCAATCTTCAATACCTAACTTGTCAAAATTTGCACCGCCTTTTCTGATAAACCTTCCGGTAAACCGCCCTGATGTAAGTTCATAGAATTTTCTTCAACCACCATGAAGTCACCTCGCATTAACTTCACACATGGCCCAAAACATCTCAATTGATACTTATCTTAATAAACCTCCCAAAAATTGAGGCGTCCATATCGCCATATGATAATTTTGGCCCCCTCGATTCCTATGCATGCCTTATAGCCACCCCTTTATAAATAAGGGCAGCGGGCCTTTATCATTTTCCCCCTTCGTCTTCCTCCTTCGCACGGTCGTTCCAAAGATCGAACTCCATCGCCGCGACCTCCGACCACTTCAACAACGCAGGCCGCTGCATCAACTTGATCGAACTAGAAAACTCCGGCGAGCCACCGTAGTCCATCTGCAACTGTAAGCACTTCTCTCCCTCCACTTCAGATCTGTCTTAAGGTTCGGGCTTGTTCGTCAGCGCTCTTGCTGTTCTTCACCATTCCCTTCAAATTTAGCAGTGTTTAATCAGGATAGGCTACAAACCTTCATATTTATCATTAGAAGAACATCTCCCCCGTGGATGATCTTATTGAAACGTCCACACTTTCCACTGTCGCGACCTTAGATTTAGATTTTTACTGCCTTTTTAGAACCATGGTAGATCGAAAATTATTGCTCCATCTTGTAAAATCTGTTTGTTCAACACTTAGCCAAATCTGAAATACCATGACTGCTATGGCGGCTTATACCACAAACCATGATCCATCTTAAATCACTAAATCTTGTTAAACCGGCACCATACACTTTAGAAGTTTGCTTGACCCGGCAATATAACTCTGGTATAACCATGCTTTGCTCATGATCTTAATTCTGCAACGTATATCTTGACTGTTAACCTCTGTACGGCTTAACAACAAAATCCTTAATCTGGTAGGTACCATTAGTCCCCTTTTAAGCCGCCAATACTTCAATGTTCATCGTGCGGCTTAATCTGTCAATTGTTCATAGCACCTTACCTTTGAATCAATGATCCAGTTTAATAGCATGACCTTAACCCGGTAATGTTTCCTTCATTTAGCACCTTTGTTTTTGAAGATGGTCAATACCGTCACCGCCTGCAACTGGGTTGTTTCCTGGGTTACGAAAGAAGAGTTGAACACATATGTTCAGACTGGCGTTTTAGCCAAGAAAGAAACTATCCACTAGAGGGTTCCGGGTAATGAAACTCACTCTGAGCCCAAAGATGGTGAAGTGGTGGTTTTTATGGATCATATGGACCAGAGCTTTAGTCCTCCCGGCTCAAGATTCTTCCGTGATGTGCTGCATTTCTTCAAGCTCCATCCACAAGATATCAGACCAAACTCCGTTTCAAATATCTGCAATTTCCAAGTGTTCAGCGAGGTGTACCTTCAACAGGAGCCCACCATGGAACTATTCAGGGAGTTCTACTATTTGAACCGGCATAATGAATTCACAGATGGACCTAGCCTTGAACTAGGCGGCATGTCCATACAACGCCGAAAAGAGGCCATCTTCCCTGCTGCTAACCCGCCTAGTCACACCAAGGACTGGAACTAGACTTGGTTTTACTGCCAAGATACCTCACCAGAAGGGGAAAATCCCCTGCCGGGTTACCGCACCAGCCGGCTTAGCAGAAGACACCGTCTTCTGGACCATATTAGCACAGCAGAACGGGACAAATATGTGCCAACTTTTGCAAAGATCCGAGCTCTGATGGCCAACGGCTTGACCGGGATTGATCTAGTTCGCTGCTGGGTCGCCTGGAGAATATTGCCTCTAACCATCCGGCCCGGCTTAATGTGTGAATATACAGGCGAGTTAATAGATTCCCAGCGCCATTGTCAGACCAAGATAACTGAGGAAGATATTAATAATATGACCAAGACTCTATTGAATGAGAGCTTGGAAGATTGCAGACAATTCGGACTGAGTCCTTTCTGTATTCGGCATAAGCTGCCAGTTGTAAGTTTTTAATCAAGCCTTTGCTTAACTCATATCTTCACTTCAGCTGCTAGCTCGTACTTATTCATTTGTTTACAGGCCAACTCACCCTTCTGGGACAAAAAATTGCCCAAAAAACCAAAGAAGACCCAGACAAAGACTAAGGCCACCAAAAGGCCTGCAACAAAGAAATTTAACACTGTCGAACTATTCAATTTGGATGAGAAAGATGATGATGATGAGTTGGAGGTAGAACTCGATTCCCTTGGCTCGTTTTTTGTACATCTTATTGACAATGACTATTATCAGGATGAAGCAGAAGCCAGGCATGCACGTGATGTAGAGGTAATTATTCTCCTCTGGCTCAGAACCTCTGCCAACACAGAAAACTCGACAAGCAATCCGGAAAGTAAGATTTTCTCACCCTTTATCTCACTTGGATCCCAACATTCTTTTGAAGAAGCAACAACATGAAGCTCGCCGCACAACTCGGAACAATGGCGGCGGAGTGTTATCCTCTAGCTTACCCAACATCCTATCACCTCGCAAATGTCGACCGGAGGTTCCGAACACTTCTAACTTAAATTATCCCAAAGCAGGTCATTTCCGTCAACCTCTTAATCCGTTTGATTCAAATTATCAGGGAAAGTCTCTTTCCTCCTCCGGCGACTCAACAGGAACTCACATCCCAGGCTTCAAGACTGTGCCTGGGTAAGGGTATATTTAGTCCATCAAACTTCATAATTGATTGATATACTGACATCTGTGTATTTCTTATTTTCAGGGGCCAGGCCAAACCCAACAAAAAGGCGAAACTGAATAAACCGGTTGACAACTCCAACCCATTTGAGCCAGAACAACAACCAGAATCCTCTCATCCAATTGTAGAAGCTACCATTGATGACCTGCCACCAAAAGACCATGAAGCATCCATAGATCACATGGATGTCGAGCCGGCCATTTCTAAGCCGCCAAGCCTGGCTAAGCCTGCTTAAGAGAAGACTGATGATGTCGTCGTCACTAGGTTTGGTTACACAGCACCAGGTAACCCCACTGTCTTATCTAAGCACAACGCCAAAGAAGAATTTTCCGCTGATGATAAAGGAAAGTGGAAGACAGACTTAGAAACCTACACCCAGTTCAGGGCCCAAGACGTCCACTCTGGTTATTTGAACCATTTATACACCAGCCATGATTTTGAAGCCGACTTAGTCAACTTGATGAAGGAATGCTATGAGGTAACCCATCACAGCTCTCTTCACAATTATATCTCTATCAGTTGCCATGTCTATAGAGTATGATAGGATTGAGTATTCTATAGACTTTCAAATAGTTGCAAAGTAGAAGAATTTCATCACTAGTAGCCCCCAAGGGCCGGCTTAATTGTCATGCTAAGCCGGGCCATGGAGTGGCAAGCAGATCTTGATCCGGAAGACCTGGCCAATGGTTGCCCAAGTGTAAAGGAAGATGGGTCACCTTTCAGTGCTGATGACTTTGAAGATATAGTAAGATTAATGCGTCCATCAGCAACCCGACTGGCTGAAGAAACCAATTTATCTCAATATCAGGCGGCTTATGACGCTGCTAATAAGAAGGTGAAGGCACCGGTTCACCAGGAGATATATCTCATCCCACCGATTCATAAGCACACCTTCACTCCTGACATTGATCCATCGAACCTTATTCATGATGAAGATGTGTTTAGAGCATTGACCAGAATCAACTAGGCTATGCCTGATTTCCAGCTGATGGATAATCAAGGAGGTGAAGAAGAAGCAAAAGTGCAAGATGACACGGAGGATTCAACCCGTCAGGAATCATGAACCGGCTTATTAATCATAACACTTTGATACTTGCGTCTAAAAAACACTTATCCTCTTTGGGCCATTGTATGCCTTGTAATAGGCTAGTTAAACTTTGATCTGCGGTGCCATCATGCACATTTCTATTTGCATAACACTGCTGATATGTCAATTAAAGATCTGCCAAGTATGCTCATCATGTATGCCAATCAGTTTTATTATTTTTCCTACACATAAATAGATCACATGTGCCCGGCGGGTTACCCTAGGGTGGGTCATAATACCCCATATAAAAAACCACTGGTGACTAACTCTGTCCATAACCAGGGCCGATTTAATCATAAACTTATATAATTATAACAAAATATCATACATGTGATATTTGCTTATACTACCGGCTTATCTTACATGTGCAGTAAGGGTTATAACCCAAAAATTGAGAGCACAATGCCCTGTTCAATTCATTTATACCGCCGGCTTATAACGCCGCATGCAGTAAAGGACAATATTCCATAGCCTAGAGCATAACACTCCAAACATATCTTGGTGACTATAGTCCAAAACCAGGCTGGGTGAAATAAAACCCAGAGATGTTCATAATATGAACCACAAGGCATAATAGCCGTCATCAGTTTCCAATCATGTATCAACATGTCACAAGAAGAAAACATCAATAAAGAATCTTCAAATCAAATGAAAATCAGAAAACAAGGCTTTCATAGGCGGCCAGGCCTATAACCCCAGTGCTTTTCATGGGCTTGCACAGCCATGAGCTAATCCTTCAAACCTTGTAAACCGAACCTCACATGATCAACCACCGTTTTAACCTTGACAAGTTTAGGGTCTTTAATAAGATTGAATGTCAAAAGTTCGGCAGGTCTTTCCAGGATTACCTGGGCAGAGTGGCAGACATACAAGGCAGGATTAACTGAAATTCTTTGGTGTTATACACCTGGCGTTTCAAGCCAAGGGGTTATCGAAGCTATGTTCTATGAATAGGGAGCCCCCAAGTTATATATTTTGAGTTGTGCTTGCTGGGTACCTATGTTTGATCTGTGCTGTGCAGCAGACTCTCTTCGGTCCCTTTAAACCGGTCGTTAAACCTCCAAGTGATCATATTAAGTGACAATAAAGACTCACATTCTTTAGAAATGAAACGACAGAGGCCCTAAATTATCAGGGATGTCGGCTTTATTATATTCATCATAGTATATACACTGAAATATATACATCACAAGTGCCAATGGATCAAGTGTAATAAGGCTGAAGATGAGCAATATTCCACGACTGCTGGGTCTCCTCCTCCGATGTGACGCCCCGAGTTCGATGCGCAAGGTGTCTTCTAGTTATTCGCTGTCGTTGCCATGTCATTTGCTTGCGTGTCGCATCTTGACATGTCATCATGTACATTGCATCATCATGTTTTCAAAACTTGCATTCGTCCGGGTCTCCCAGTTCCTTCTGTTGTCCATTTTGAGCCCAGTCACACTTGCACGCGCCCGCGGCACCTCTGAAATAGTATTTTATAAGTGGCTGGAAAATGTGCTTGGAATGGGATGAAAGTTGGCGTGCGGTGTTGTTTTGTTGTTAGTAGGCCGCCTGCCAACTTCCATCTCATTCGGAGCTCGTTTGATAGCCCAACCGTTAAACTATAGCGACATTATAGCCGGTCTTTTCGTCGGACGTTTTCGGTCTTCGAAACTGCTGCTGGGTCTCTCTCTCTCCATCTCTCCTCTCTTATCAGCCCATCTATATTTAGCACAGCCCACCTGCAGCCCACCTAAACCTCCCCTCCGACCGGACCGTTCGATTGCGATCGGTGGCTCCGAAACGGAGCAAATCCCCTCAAACCCTAGCCCCTACCTTATTTAAGCTCACCCACATGCCATTTTTGGCCTTCTCCCCCCCCTCGAAATTCATGCCCCCCCAATCATCTTCCAACCGCCTCCCACTTCCTATCCTCGAATTCCGTGCGTGCCCGCTCCCCTGCCGCCACTTGTCGCCGCCCCAATCGCCGCGCCACCACCAAAAACCACCTGCGCCACCCACCTGCCCAATCCTGCTAGGACACGCACCCCTCCTGGCTCCCCGCGCCGCCGTGGCCCGCCCAGGCCCGGGGCAAACCCGCGGAGCCCATCGGGCCCGTTCCCGACCCCGCGCGCCACCGCCTTCGATCCAGATCGGGAACGCCTCGATCTCCTCTCCCTCATGCCCCGTCGTCCGCCGCCGACGACCAAGGCCACAGGAGCACGCCCGCTGTCGACCTCCTCCGCCGCCTAGGTCCTGTCATCCCTGCTGTCCGCCTCCTCCTCTCTTCCTTCTCCTCACCATGTCTTCCTCTCACCTGGAGGGAGGCCGTTGAGCTAGGGCCGCTGTCCTCCATTGTGACCTGATCCTCCTCCGACCCATGGTTAGCATAAGCTTGCTCCTGAGAGATTAGTGGTACCCTGTAGCTGTCTTCGCCGGCATGGTGGGTGAGGCTCACGGCACGCTCGAGGGGCTCCTATGTAACACCCATGATGCGGCTATATCTCCCAAGTGTCGGAGCATGACTTAGAGGCATAGCCGCATAGTAGGAATGTCGCAAGAGGGGTAATCTTTACACATCCCATGTACTTGATAAGAAAGGGATAAAGAGTTGGCTTACAATCGCCACTTCACACAATACATAAATATAGCATTACCTCATCCAGAATACAAACAAGGTCCGACTACGGAACCAAAATAAAAGAAGACCACCCCTAATGCTAGATCCCTGATCGCCCCGACTGGGCTCCACTACTGACCAACTGGCAACGAAACCACACAACGAACACGATCTTCATCGAGCTCCTCCTTGAGCTCGGTTGCGTCACCTGCACTGTATCATCGGCACCTGCAACTATTTGGAAGTATCTGTGAGTCACAAGGACTCAGCAATCTCACACCCGCGAGATTAAGACTATTTAAGCTTATGGGTAGGATAGGGTAATGAGGTGGAGCTGCAGCAAGCACTAGCATATATGGTGGCTAACTTACGCAAATAAGAGCGAGAAGAGAAGCAAAGCACGGTCGTGAACTAGAAGTGATCAAGAAGTGATCCTGAAACTACTTACGTTCCAGCATAACACAAGAACCGTGTTCACTTCCCGGACTCCGCCGAGAAGAGACCATCACAGCTACACACGCGGTGGATGCATTTTAATTAAGTTAAGTTTGAAGTTCACTACAACCGGACATTAACAAATTTCCATCTGCCCATAACCGCGGGCACGGCTTTCGAAAGTTCAAACACTGCAGGGGTGTCCCAACTTAGCCCATCACAAGCTCTCACGGTCAACGAAGGATATTCCTTCTCCCAGGAAGACCCGATCAGACACGGAATCCCGGTTACAAGACATTTCGATAATGGTAAAACAAGACCAGCAAGACCGCTCGATGCGCCGACATCCCGATAGGAGCTGCACATATCTTGTTCTCAGGGCAACACCAGATGAGCGCTCCGTACAACTAAAACTAACCCTCAAGTTTCCCCGAGGTGGCACTGCAAAGGACTCTAGTTTGGATCAACACTTAGACAAGCACTGGCCCGAGGGGGCTTAAAATAAAGATGACCCTCGAGAGAGCGACTCCCAAGGGAAAAGTAGGTGGTGGTGAGGCAAATGGTAAAACCAAGGTTGGGCCTTGCTGGAGGAGTTTTATTCAAAGGGAACTGTCAAGGGGTCCCCATAACACCCAACCGTGTAAGGAACGCAAAAATCAAGGAACATAACACCGGTATGACGGAAACTAGGGCGGCAAGAGTGGAACAAAACACCAGGCATAAGGTCGAGCCTTCCACCCTTTACCAAGTATATAGACGCATTAATTAAATAAGAGATATTGTGATATCCCAACAAAATCCATGTTCCAAAATGGAACAAACTTCATCTTCACCTTCAACTAACAATGCTATAAGAGGGGCTGAGCAAAGCGGTAACATAGCCAAACAACGGTTTGCTAGGACAAGGTAGGTTAGAGGCTTGACATGGCAATGTGGGAGGCATGATATAGCAAGTGGTAGGTATCGCGGCATAGCAATAGAGCGAGCAACTAGCAAGCAAAGATAGAAGTGATTTCGAGGATATGGTCATCTTGCCTGAGATCCCACAAGGAAGAAGAACGAGTCCATGAAGAAGACAAATGGGCGTAGTCGAACAGATCCTCACAAACACGACATTATCAGAACTAGACCGAAGAAGCAACACCAGAAAGAAGCAAACAACATAGTAAACAACCATCACATAAGCATGGCATGATGCATAACCAAGTATGGTGCATGTCCGATTTAATGATACATGGCATGGCAAAGTGCACAAACAATCCTACAAATTAAGTGGAGCTCAATATGCAATGATTTGCATATTGATGGAACACCACATGACTTATTTAGTTCACTCCTAGTTAGGTACTCAACAATATTAAAAGTTGATTAGCATGGCAAGGGGTGAAGCAATGTAAAACTACCTATCTAGGCAAGTTTAAATGAGGCCGGAACAAAAAGCAACAAGTCCGGAAAATCCTCATGATCATAATTATGGATTTGGTATTGTTCTGCACTAAACCATATTTTAGAGTTATAAAACATGCAAGAAAATTGCACCATGTTAAAGTAGGCATTTTTCTACCCCATTTACATATAAAGTTTGTTAAGTTTGGAGCTACGGTGATTTAGTTATGAAATAAAGCATTTTAACATGGCATAGGAGCAAATTATATGCAAACAACATTTTAAACATGGATGAAAGTTCAAATTATGAAACTACACAAAATTCTAAGCACTTTTCATATATTAAGTTTTTACATGTGATGCATGGTTGGTGAGTTATTAAATGTGTGGACATGAGGGTCTTTTCTGTAAAACTGTGTTCTCTGGAAAAATAGACAAATTCGCAGATCTGAAAAAATGCTACACTGGGCCGAATCTAGCTGGGCCAAAGGAAGCGGAGAAAAAAGGAGGCGCTGGGGGGTTTTCCTCACCATGGGCCTTGGCCCAGTTGGTGGAGTAAGGAGGCCACTTGCTGGGCCTGCAGCGGTGTGGCCCAGTTCGGTGGATCTGGAGGTCGATGGGTGTGGCGCTGGGCCACTCCAGATCGAGGCAAGGCGCTGGCAGATCGAGCAGCTGGACGCGGCCGATGCAGAGGGTCAACACGGGACATGCCTGGTTCGTCCTCGACTCGTTCCTGCAGCAGGGACCGGGCGGTTCTTGGCGCTGGCCTCGACCTGTCCTTTGAAGCAGAGGAACAAGCGGTGAACTTGACGACGGGGAGGATGATGCTGGGGCTGCCGACGCGGGAGCAATGATGCGGTCAACGGACGCCGCTGGTGCGCTCGTTCACCTCGCGTGGACAGAGCGGAAGAGGGACCGGGGCGACGCAAGCGAAGCAGCGCAGCAGAAATCAACGGGCAAGGCGGCGTGAAGCAAGGACGACAAAGACCACTGGCGGCGGATCCGGGTCGCGGGACGGCGGGCGAGGGTGATGCCGGTGAGGATCCACGGCAGTGGCGCTCCATCCAGTGGCCATGGTGAGGTCCCTGTTCGTCCTCAAGAACGAGAGGCCGTGAGGTGAGGTGCTGGAGAGAGAGAGAGAGAGAGGCGAGGTCGGCCTGTTCGGTGGTGCTCCGGCGGGATCTGGTCGTCGGAGACGGACGTCGGCGAAGAAGCGAGGTTGAAGGAGGTAGTGCCTCGGGTGACTGGCCATCGGCACAAGGCACGGCAACTCGCTTGGGCTCGGGAGGCTTGCGCGCGAGGCTGCTCAGGGAGGCCGGGGCTTGGATCGAGGAGGAACAGTGGAGAGCGATGGTTGGCTGGTGGCTGGTTCGATGGATCTGGGAGGATCCCGAGGAAGGAGGGAGTTGGTCGGCTGGTGGTGCAGAGGGGATGGATGGATTCGACTAGGGTTTGATCCGGATATATATACCGAATGGATTTGGGTAGGGTCGTTTGAATCCCTCTGATAGTAATCGAACGACCGAGAAAAATATAGGTTAGGAAGCCCAATTAACAAAACAGAGATGTTTTGTAGATGTTTGGGGATGTTCCGGATCCAACGGTGACGACTGCCCGGGTCGGGTCCGGGACAGCTTTCGGACGCGCGCGCGAGGAGGGGGTCGGTTGAAACTTGCGGGCTGGGCAGAAGGCCTCGGGCTGAGAGGAGAGAAGAGAGAGAGAGAGAGAGAGAGAGAGAGAGAGAGAGAGAGGGAGAGAGAAGACGGCAGTTTTCGGAGACCAAAAATGTCCGACGTTTGACCGGCTATACTGCCGCTATAGGTATAACGGTTGGGCTATCAAATGGACTCCGAACGCGATGAAATTTGACAGATGGTCTACCTACACTAAAATAAGACCGCACGCCAACTTTAAACCCATTCCAAGAACATTTTCCGGCCACTTATAAAATAATATTTCGGACGTGCCGCGGGCGCGTGCAAGTGTGTCTGGACTCAGAACGGACAACGGAAGGAACGGGGAAACCTGGACAGAAGCAAGTTTTGAAAACATGATGATGCAATGCACATGATGACATGATAAGATGCAACACGCAAGCAAATGACAAGGCAACAACAGCGAATAACTGGGGGCACCTGGCGCAACGGTCTCGGGGCGTCACAACACTCCACCACTACGAGAGGATCTCGTCCCGAGATCTAGGATGGCACCGGGGGGTAACGAAATAGGAAGAGAACAGGTAAAACTAAGTTGCTTCTTTGACAAACGAGTGAAACCAAAGAACCTTGCGAGGTTAAACAAATTGAAAGAAAGAATACAATGAAGATGAACAAAGTTGAAACACTCCGTTAGACAAGAGGAACAAGGAACATTACTAGAACCTTGTAGTTTGAAAGACATAAGAAAAGGGTTTCGATGGAATAGAAGTACAAGCAAGCACTCTGGTTGAAATGAGATGTACAAGGAATGATAAAGATCAATTATGACAACACCCTGGTTGGAGAAAAAAGGTAAGGAATATGAGCTTGGCAAAATGAAAGCACTTGGATGAGAGTCCGGTTGGAAGAGGAATGATAGACACAACACTCCGGTTAAAACAAGATAGAGTAGGAAATAAGAATGATATAATTTGGACAGCACTCCGACTGTAATGGAAAGAATAAGAATCATGAACTTGACAAGATGGCAAGATACTTGATGAAATCAACAACAAACTTCCTCCAGAACTATTGAACGAATGGCACAAGGGGTAAGAAAAAACTTAAGACAGCACTCCAGTTGGAAAGAGAGGAAAAACTTGATAAGATGAGAGAACTTGAATGAAAACATGACACTCCGGTTGAATGGATAAGCAAAGGAAAGAACATGGTCTTCATAATACGATATGATGAGTGAAGAGAGCATCATCACAATGCCTCCGGATGAAATGAAAGAATGCAATGAAAAGAACGGAGAAGAAAACAACATGTTCTACCTCAAAAGAATTTGAGAGAGCATCCTTAAAAACAAGGATTGACTGGAGTTTTTGGGAAATCAACAACGAAAAGAACAGGCTTGTTGAGGGCTTATGGAAAAAATCTCAAAAACATAAGGTGAAAACCTGCGACAAACGAAAATAATTGCTTGCTTGAGAGAGACGGAGAGATGAAAACATCTTTCATCACGAGAATAGGAGGAAACTTGGATCATCGATAAACACCATAAATAGCAACATTCCATAGGGAAGGTTTTAGGTGATGTAGCGACCCGACCCGAATGGATCAAGTCTCTGTGCTTAAGTGTCATCCCTGGATCGGTATGCTGACACACACAGTACTCGAGGATTTGTAACAGAGGTAAATCACATGTATAAAGTAACGTAAATACTATTACCTCAAATACAATAGCGGAATTAACAAGGTTGTGGATTCCCATCAACACCAACGGCAAAGTTGAGTGTAGAAATTATAACCCTAACGTATCACTTACTCGTCGTAAGATATCCTGCAACATGAGACGTTGCAGCCACAGAGGGTCAGTACATTGAATGTACTGGCAAATTCACACCAGAGGATAATGATGAATAAAGGCTATCACTACATGCATATTTGGCTGGTGGAAAAGCTCTATGGTTATAAAGTTTTTGTGAAAAGCCAATTTTTCCCTACTGCAAAGGAATACATTTTATTTAACTATCATGGTGGTTGTTGAACATTGAGAATGGTTGACAGCATTCTCAATCCCAATTAAGTAACATCATTAAACCCAGCAAAATTAAATTTTTAGAGTAACATGTTGAGATTCACATGATAATCCAGGTACTAAATACTCAAGATGTCCATAACCGGGGACACGGCTAATCATGATTAGTTTATACACTCTGCAGAGGTTTGCGCACTTTTCCCCAAAAGACTCGATCTCCTCCATTGGATTTCTCGCATTACATGATGTTTGAGAAACGGATGACTGAGACATAGTCTTTAAGAAGCGTTTGCACCTTACGATGGATAGACCGGTACACCTACTTTCCCCTACATCTGCTAGTCTACCCTGTAAGAGTTTGCATGACTTAATCAACTATGGCAGAGCCCATAATGGCTTGTGGCTGCACACGGAAGTTTCTAGTATGAATAGTCTCATGATCCCTTTGAGCCCGGGTGGCGGTCCAAAAGAAAACAGGCAAGTCCTGGATTACCCAGGTGCCTAGACAGGCAATCCTAGAATAACCAGGTGCCTCAATCCACCCAGATGTGTGTCTAAGTTGCCACCTTAAGTAAACCATTAATTAACAATCTCACATCTATCATGGATACTCTCAAAACCCAATCCACGTCTACGAGCATAGCATGGCACTATATGCATAACGTAATAGTAACTCCCAAGGGTTTGATAACAAACAGGTAATAGGTACTACCTCAACTACTTCCCATCCCACAATTTAATTAGATCTTAATCATGCAATGTGTGAGGATTGATCTAATGCAATAAAACTGGGTAGTAGAAAAGGTATGATCAAAGTGTGAACTTGCCCGCAATGTTGATGAAGATGATTCGCACTCAAAACTCTTGATAGCTCTACTCGTCACAGTCCGGTCAATCTATCGTAATCAAGCAATAGTAACCACACATAAGCAATCACTCAAAAGACCAGAAAGATCGAAGAAGTCAATTCGGAAAACATCAAAACCAAGAAAATAGCTCTTGCAACATAAAACAATTTCTAACAGTACCAAAATTATGTGAATTTGGCCTTATCAGAAAGTTTAGGTCAAGAGCTTCGATTTGCAAAAAGAATCAACTCAAACGGAGCTATGAAACTCAAGTTATGATCAAACGAAGTTTGAATTCAAATCTGATCTAATTTAAATTTTAAACTTTTCAAAAACATGTTTGGGTTAGATTATTGGATAGAGCAGATCATAATGAAGAAGTGGGCGTTGGTTTCGTGTGATTTAGATCAACGAGTAAAAAGTTGTGCTTGTTTGAAGAACAGGGACTATTCTGTAAATAAACTACTCACATCTAGGTCCCTGGCCGAAATTACAGAAAAAGAAAAAAACTAAAAGGCGAATGTTCGTTTATAAGATCTAAACAGCGGACGTTCTCTATATGATTAAACCTAAACAAAACCGGTTTTAAACAAAAACTAAACTAAAAGAAAACCGGCGGACCGGGCGGTTTTACTCGGGTTATACCGGTTCAGGGTAAAAGTCCGGCAGCGGCGGCGGTTAACTCCGGCGGTCGGCGCGACGAGACGGCGGCTCTAGCGCGGCAGCAGGCGACGGCGGATGCGGCGCGGGACGGCAGCGGCAGCGAGGCGAGCAGGCGGGGCGCGGCGTGGTGGCGGTGGTGCAGCGGCGGCGAGCGCAAGCGCCGGTGGCGTTCGGCGGCAGCGGCGGATTTGGCCGCGGCGGCAGCGATGCGAGATGCGGGTGAGGCAAGGCGGCACGAACGGCGAGGAGGAGAGAGAGGGGGTCCGGGCGGCGCTATAAAAGGAGGCGAGGAGGCGGCCTTGGAGGAGGGCGACGACGCAGTGGAGAGGCCGCACTCCGGCGAGTCCTGCTGAGGCACGCGAGGAGGAAGGCGGCGGCGCGCTGGTTGGGCTGGGCCGTGGCCTATTGGGCCGGCCCAGTTCGGCGGTGGAGGAGAGAAGTTTTTTTAACATTATTTTCCAGACAACAAAAATAACAAACCAAAATAAATAAAAATATTATATAGGCATATAATATATCAAAATTTTCAGAAAAAGATTTTCTACATGGTGAACATCTTTATAACTTCAAATAAAATCCACACAAATTCAGATAAATCAAAGAGTGCTATTGGTCTATTAAAATCCAACAAAATTATTTTAAAAAAATACCAAAATGATTTCAAATTAATTTTTCTCCAATTTTCTGTTGTAGGGAATCATGTTACCCTATTTTCCATATATTTTATTTTTGGAGAAAAATAATTTGAATAAAACTCAAATAACTCCAAATTGTAAATAATTTCCAAAAGGACTTTAAATTTGATCCTTTTAAACTTCCAACTCACATTTCATGTGTTTTGAAGAAGTCATTTTATCTTCTCTCTAGGATTTTGTGTTGAAAAGAATTTGAATTCATGGAGATCATGAATGAAAGATGAAAGTTTGGGAAAGTCCTTTTATTCCCTCTCATTTAACTTTCAAAAAGTTTCGAATTTCACTCACTTTCAGTCAATCAATCAAACAGTCAATCAAATCTATCTATTTAATATAACATTCCAAAATTTAGAATTTTGGGATGTTACAAACCTACCACCCTTAAAATGAATCTCGTCCTCGAGATTCGGAGAGGCTAGCAAGAAATGGGTTAGGGTTTGGGGGTCTCCTCAAAATCCATCAATCATCACCGGGGTCTGGGGTGCTACCACCCTTAGAAGCATGGTTACGGTTCCATCAAAACTCATATACTTCATCCATATTGTTAACAGTGTCGGTCTTCTCAGATCGTAAGGATAATTCCTTCTTTGGGCTCTTCCGGTAGTGGCATAACCTTTTTCCTCAATTCTTTTGTATCCTTTCATCTTGGTAAGGTTATTCCAAAACTAGGTCTTCTTAGCTGACGGGTCTGGCGCCAAAACTAAACAACTATCGATATCTCATGGTGGTCAACAATTTATGGTTTCTCCTGCAGGAAATGGGTTTGGGTTGATCCTCACCGTATAACCTACGGTTGGCAAAGCTGCCTTGTACAAGGAAAAAAAATACCTATACCATTCTAAGGCTTAAACAAGGTTTTGATCGTCGTCTCTTTATTATAGGTATGTCGCTCAGATTTACCATCCCATACAGCAAGGCGAATAATAAGAGTAAGTCGGTATGGTGATCAATCCATCCCGCACCCAAATCATTACCATGTATACAGTTTAGCGAATCTCGCATACTAACACTCGGTCATCCTCACAAGCATTGCAGAAATTTTCTTGTCAACGAACCAGGTTCGGATAAATCCATTGATTCTGCAAGCCAAACAACCATCTGTCGTTCCTTCACAACTCTCAGGTTTTGCGTTGCTCCTATAAAATCGTCTATCAATAAAATCGTAACTTCTTCCAGGGTTTTTCCTTCAGCAAGAATGTGCTTGCTTCTTGGCAGGTCTTCGGCATGTGGGTTATGGCCCATCTTATTACTTGTAATCCTTGAACTCATCCTCGGGCAACTGATCATTATTCCAACTTCCAACTTCCTAGTATTCTTAAATCCATCCAATTGTACTGTCTTCCTTCCTTCTATTGGCACCAAACTAAGACGTGATTATTCAAACTCATCACGGAGTTACAATTGTTTCATAATACCAACATCATACCTCCTTTATATCCAATAGTAATTCATCTCTTCATCCTCGTGGGTTATCCCTCATACCAAGACAAAAAATTATACTTATGAAGTTCATACTCTACTTCGTGGAACATCATTATCCTTTCCAGGGTCAAGCATCCTTACAGGGAAATATTGGCCATCTCTGCATGGCACTCTTCAACTGAGAAACGTGAAACACATCATGAACTCCTGACAGTCCTTCGGGTAACTCCAACTTGTTGGTCACTTCTCCCATACACTCCAAAACTCGGTATGGTCCTACAAATCTCGGGGCTAACTTTCCCTTAACTCCAATTCTCTTAACTCCTCGCAGAGGGGACACACGAAGACATGATCTGTCTCCAATTTCATAGACTACCACCTTGCGTTTTTTAGTCTGCATAACTTCTTCTGCCTGGACTGAGCTACCCTCAGTCTATCTCGAATCAACTTGACATTTTCTTCTGACTTCTTGATCACATTAATTTGGTCCAAACAACTGACGGTCTCCAACTTCATCCCACATAGTCTTGGGGTATCACACATATCGAGACAAAACTTGTATTCATTTTGTCCAAAATCCACTCAGTGGAGTATCCTTATCTTTTCCAGGGGTCAACGGTTCTTACAGGGTACTACCACCCTTAAAATGCACAAATCTTACATAGCCATATTTCTCATATCCTCAAAAATGGTCAAAATTCTTCTTCATAGGATAACAACTCATAAAATCCATATCAGTACCAACGATACTAACTTTATTCACTCTCAATTGATTACAATCTCTCGCTTCTCCATTCATGTCTCAACTCAACATCTCAATGTAAAAGAAAATGTTCTCACTTCTACTACTCCATTTCTTTTCTTGCAAACTCAACTATCAAGCACAAGTTTCCTTCTCCTTGGGGCATTCTCTAGCAAAGTGCCCTCCTCCATTACAACTGAAACATATTACTTCTGACAAGTATCGAGATTTCCTTTTTGGGCAACTGTTGAGGTAGTGCCCTGACTCCTTGCACCTGTAACAGGTGATATGACTCAGGTCCTTTCTGGTATCCAATCTACTTCTCTTCCTGGACCTTTCCATGCCAATCATGGCTTCTATTTCCTGTGGGTCATATTCTACTTCCTCTGTCGGGAATTCTACTAGATCCCCATTCAAACAATTTTGGGAGATGTGTCCTTCTTCTCCACATGAATAGCAAGACTTAGTGCAGGGTTTACTCGGGTCCTCTTTAGGTGTGTCCTCCACATCTTCCTTCATCACGGGTTCTTCTAAAATTTCCATAAGGGCTCTTTTTTTTACTTCTTTCTTCTGTTGTATGGTCCTTCGTACCATGGGGTAAAAGTGACACTGGGCAGGATAGTGGGTAGTCCCTTCACACAAGAAACAAGTAATCTGCCTAATTGGGCATTCTTCAATTGCGTGACTTCCTTCACAATTAGGGCATTCATCCTTGTGTTCTTTATGGGTGTGTCCGATTTCTCCACAATCTTGCATGCACAAGGTTTCTGCATGTCCTTTCCATAAGGCTTCAACTTTTGGGACACAAGCTGAGACTTTGGCAAAGTCAACTTTAATTCTTCCCAAGTGGTTACTCCTTGCCATCCATTCATGGTTGGGTATATCCTCCACCAAGTAGCAGCACCTCTTTCAAAGCACTGCAGAGCATGATGGATCATATCCTTTCCAACTATAGGGTTATTCTCCATGTAACCCTCCATGTTCTGAATCCATAGGTCTGTCTCCAACTGACTCATCGGTCCAGAAAATACAAGCTCATCTCCATTCATCCTCTATTAGGTCCAAGGGTTTGGGGTGAGATAAGAGAGAGGGAGAGGGATGCACACAATACAAACAACAGTTTTGAAAAGACAGATTTTTCTTGTGGCTGTCGAAAAACATCAAACAAATGACAGCTCACAATCGTCGCATCTAACGTAGGTATAGGACAGGGGTTTGGTCTTCTAAAGGTCAATAAATCTTCAAGGTCGTCTAACTCTACGAGTCTTGTTCTTGTCTCCAATGGCTTCCTCCCATCGTGCTTGTCCTTCTCAAGTTCTTTTGCCAGATCATCTCCGTTGATGTGAAATCTCTCGTGACATCCTTTAATATTCCGGAGTTGCATTTCAAACTTCTAGGTTTCAACATCCTTGGCATGAACCATGGTCTAGTTCTTGACAAATCTCCGATTTCTCGAGGTTTTGTTCCTCCAATTTGGCTATTTCAGCTTCTGGGTCCTGAGTTCTTCACGAAATGCTTCCTTATCAAATACTGCTTCCTGCAGATCCATCTTAACTTCCTGATGTAATACTCCAGATCCTGGTGATACACCGGCTAAGGTTAAAACTTCATCTTACTAATAGATGCTCCATCAGCCTTGTTCCATCAAATCCATTCTGAAGAAATGCATCCTTAACTCAGCACGGTGACAATAGCATGAGCGGGTGATAACATCACGGATAACCGTGTTTCTGCTCTTGTCATTTCCATGAGCTATCTCTCCACATTTTGATATCTCCTGCCTTAGGGTTTTCTTTGACAAAACTTCGAGTTCTCATGCTCCTTGTTTCAGTCTTTCTCCGATACACCTTGATCTCGGGTATTGACAACTTCCATAGTCTTCCAAGTTTCATAAGGGTAGCCTTCCTAGGTCATACAAATCTAGGGATTCTTCAGAGCCTTCAAATTCTACTTGTCTTCGGTCTTCAACCGTTGTAGTTTCCATTATTCAGATGCACAGTAAAATCCTCTTCATTCCGAAACGGTCTAAGTTGTCCAATATCTTGTACTTCTTGGAGTGGTCTCATCAGTCGAATCTTTGTGTGGTCAAAAGGGGAAAGGGGTATGGTCTCACTAAAGGGAATTTTTGAATAAGCTCAGAAGAGAAGAGAGGTAAATGATCTTTTTGAAAGGGAAAGTTGTAGAGAAAATCTTTCCTATGGGCTTGCCAGTTTCTAGGGTCACGTCCTATAGTCAACATGTGCTCTGATACCATCTTGTAGCGACCCGACCCGAATGGATCAAGTCTCTGTGCTTAAGTGTCATCCCTGGATCGGTATGCTGACACACAGTACTCGAGGATTTATAACAGAGGTAAATCACATGTATAAAGTAACGTAAATACTATTACCTCAAATACAATAGCGGAAGTAACAAGGTTGTGGATTCCCATCAACACCAATGGCAAAGTTGAGTGCAGAAATTATAACCCTAACGTATCACTTACTCGTCGTAAGATATCCTGCAACATGAGACTTCGCAGCCGCAGAGGGTCAGTACATTGAATGTACTGGCAAATTCACACCAGAGGATAATGATGAATTAAGGCTATCACTACATGAATATTTGGCTGGTGGAAAAGCTCTATGGTTATAAAGTTTTTGCGAAAAGCCAATTTTTCCCTACTGCAAAGGAATAAATTTTATTTAACTATAATGGTGGTTGTTGAACATTGAGAATGGTTGACAGCATTCTCAATCCCAATTAAGTAACATCATTAAACCGAGCAAAATTAAATTTTTAGAGTAACATGTTGAGATTCACATGATAATCCATGTATTAAATACTCAAGATGTCCATAACCGGGGACACGGCTAATCATGATTAGTTTATACACTCTGCAGAGGTTTGCGCACTTTTCCCCACAAGACTCGATCTCCTCCGTTAGATTTCTTGCACTACATGGTGTTTGAGAAACGGATGACCGAGACATAGTCTTTCAGAAGCGTTTGCACCTTACGATGGATAGACCGATACACCTAGTTTCCTGCAATGTTGATGAAGATGATTCGCACTCAAAACTCTTGATAGCTCTACTCGTCACACTCCGGTCAATCTATCATAATCAAGCAATAGTAACCACACATAAGCAATCACTCAAAAGACCAGAAAGATCGAAGAAGTCGATTAGGAAAATATCAAAACCAAGATAATAGCTCTTGCAACATAAAACAATTTCTAACGGTACCAAAATCATGTGAATTTGGCCTTATCAGAAAGTTTAGGTCAAGAGCGTCGATTTGCAAAAAGAATCAACTCAAACGGAGCTACGAAACTCAAGTTATGATCAAACGAAGTATGAATTCAAATCTGATCTAATTTAAGTTTTAAACTTTTCAAAAACATGTTTGGGTTGGATTATTGGATAGAGCAGATCATAATGAAGAAGTGGGCGTTGGTTTCGTGTGATTTGGATCAACGAGTAAAAAGTTGTGCTTGTTTGAAGAACAGGGACTATTCTGTAAATAAAGTACTCACATCTAGGTCCCTGGCCGAAATTACAGAAAAGGAAAAAAACTAAAAGGCGAACGTTCGTTTATAAGATCTCAACAGCGGACGTTCTCTATATAATTAAACCTAAAGAAAACCGGTTTTAAACAAAAACTAAACTAAAAGAAAACCGACGGACCGGGCGGTTTTACTCAGGTTATACCGGTTCAGGGTAAAAGTCCGGCGGCGGCGGCGGTTAACTCCGGCGGTCGGCACGGCGAGACGGCGGCTCCGGTGCGGCAGCAGGCGACGATGGATATGGCGCGGGACGGCAGCGGCAGCGAGGCGAGCAGGTGGGGCGCGGCGCGGTGGCGGTGGTGCAGCGGCGGCGAGCGCAAGCGCCGGCGGCGTTTGGCGGCAGCGGCGGAATTGGCCGCGGCGGCGGCGATGCGAGGCGGCGCGAACGGTGAGGAGGAGAGAGAGGGGGTCCGGGCGGCGCTATAAAAGGAGGGGAGGAGGCGGCCTTGGAGGAGGAGCGACGACGCCGTGGAGAGGCCGCACTCCGGCGAGTCCTGCTGAGGCACGCGAGGAGGAAGGCGGCGGCGCGCTGGCTGGGCTGAGCCGTGGCCTATTGGGCCGGCCCAGTTCAGCGGTGGAGGAGAGAAGTTTTTTTTTACATTATTTTCCAGACAACAAAAATAACAAAACCAAAATAAATAAAAATATTATATAGGCATATAATATATCAAAATTTTCAGAAAAAGATTTTCTACACGGTGAACATTTTTATAACTTCAAATAAAATCCACACAAATTCAGATAAATCAAAGAGTGCTACTGGTCTATTAAAATCGAACAAAATCATTTTAAAAAAAATACCAAAATGATTTCAAATTAATTTTTCTCCATTTTTCTATTGTAGGGAATCATATTACCCTATTTTCCATATATTTTATTTTTGGAGAAAAATAATTTGAATAAAACTCAAATAACTCCAAATTGTAAATAATTTCCAAAAGGACTTTGAATTTGATCCTTTTAAACTTCCAACTCATATTTCATATGTTTTGAAGAAGTCATTTTATCTTCTCTCCAGGGTTTTGTGTTGAAAAGAATTTGAATTCATGGAGATCATGAATGAAAGATGAAAGTTTGGGAAAGTCCTTTTATTCCCTCTCATTTAACTTTCAAAAAGTTTCGAATTTCACTCACTTTCAGTCAATAAATCAAACAGTCAATCAAATCTATCTATTTAATATAACATTCCAAAATTTAGAATTTTGGGATGTTACAGGTGAAATATAACCCAAGATAACTCCAATGAAGAGATTGATGGATTTAAGATATCTCATTCTTGACAACATGTGAATCATGAAACATGAACTCAAATTATGAAGAATGACATAGCACCACCACAAATGATACGGCAGAAAGAATTGCACTTCGGAATGCAAGATGAGGGCTTGAACTCCTCAAATAAAACATGTGTAGGGAACCATGTTTATTTTAGAGTATATGTTGGTGGATCTTAGCTCCGAGAGAAATCTTGAAGAACAATTGAAGAATGAAAAGTGTCCTTGCAAACCATCATGTTGAGCCTTCATGAAGAACTCCGTTAATAAAAGAATGATAAAAAGGAAGTGAAGGATGAAAAGAATAAGATTTGAAGCCTTGCAATGATAGGACAGAGCTTTGTGATGAGATAAAGTGGAAACTTGGAACTCCGGAAGAAAAGATAAAGCATCTCGAATCGAGAATGTGATATGATGAACCACTCTGAAAAGAAGAAATTAGAATGCTTGGATAACACAAGAATAAGAATTATGTTATGCGTATCATTCACCAATTTAGATTGATGACAAGCAATGTATTTGGCATACTACTTATTCTCGTAAAAGGGATTAAGATAGCTATAGAGCAAACTTGGGAAAAGGCTTCAACAAACCACCATTATGATTTGAAAGAACGAATGAATTGATATGAGAACGTAGGAAGAGAACTCTTGAACGAACCACCATAAGAATTGAAAATGAGAGTAGCAAAGGCACAAATCACCGAGTAGAATTGGAAAACGAATGAAGATACTTGAAGGAAATTTAGAAACATGTGAACGAAGAGATCATGATCTGATTAGAGGAAACTTGAATGATGCACCGGTAAGATTTGGAGAACAAAAGCTGAAAGCTCAGTATAAATAAACCCGAAATGGTGACCTTCGGAGAATCAAATTGAAAAGAATCTTGAATTGCTCCGGATAGGTGAAAAGAATTCTCACAATAAAAAATAATTATGAGAGGATGGCATCAAGCTAGAATCACGAATCTTCGAGAGAATGGACAAGATTTAGAGGAAACACTTCTTCTTCAGTCTTCAAATCCGAGAATGATGACGAGAAACATCACCATGATAATTGATGAGACACCCCGGTAGAATGAAAAGCGAAGAGGTTGAGACAACAACGAAAAGAGTTTGAAAGATCTTGGGGAAAGACATATGACTGATGATAATTCTTTCTTACGTCAAACTTGGAAAACAATTTTAGAGTAACTCCGAGAAAATTAGAAGAGTCAGGTAAGATCCTGGGAAAAGACCTATGGGTTAGGGCCCCCTCAAAAGATACACCGTTGAATGATTACTTGAAAAGGAGATTGCTCCTATTGAATTAAATGGCTTGAATGAGATAACAACCTCGAAATAGGTTGAAATGATCTTGAATGACAAGACGAGCCTTCTGAGATATCTTCCACACTTCGGAACAAAAGAATAGCGAGAGGTGAATGATTTAGAGGTGCACCGTCATGAGAAGAACATTTGAAACTAAGAAAAGATATGATGAACACAGAAAGCTTGATTTGAATCCACCTGAGAAAATAAAAGAAACGAAGAATGATGAACTTGAAGCTCCGTTAGTATCTTCCTGAGAATCACCGGAGAAGAGCATTGACGGAAAAGAATGGAGAGACTTCCCATCAATAAAAGGATACTTGATTAAGACATCTATGTCCCTGAAGAAAAAGGGTGGGAGGGCGGGAAAACAAAGGCAACTTGGGACGGATGAAGCAAACACCGTTGCAAAGAACCGAGAATTGATCTCGCGAATGTAGGAATGATCGGATCCACTTGAAGAGAAGCACACCGGTTGACAAGGATTGACATGACAAACTCGATTAACATGAAGGATTAGTATTCACATAGGAATATGAGAACACCCCTTCAGAAAGGTATGGAATCAACACTTGACTTCTAAGCAACTCGAATACCACAATTCAAAACAAAACAAAGGATTGGCTTGGAAAATAAGCCGGAACAAACATATGATAGAGATGTCGTCCGAAGTTTTCATGGTGGGGACCACACGGGCTCGATCGTACAACACCATCATGTACAAGGCAGTGCACATGACATACGAAGCGTCCCTGAGTCAGCATAGCCAAGGACTCTTTAAGACACAATGAGACCACTTTAAAACCAACCGTGGATAGGCAGACCACTACACGTCGAACCCCAATCTCATATCATGTATTTGTCAGAAAGATCTCCTAGGAGCTACTTGAATTCCCACTTATAAGCTCCCAAAACTTTCTGGTTATGCAATCAGGTGTTGGGGATACAGGGCAAGCATAATATCTCACCCAAAACTAACAAATCCTACATCCAGCTGTATCCATCCTTCAACACATAACCAAGAATCCTTCGGAAATCATTTACCTCAACCTTAGAAAAAGCATCCGTTATACGAGTTATGGCAATACTCCCGAACTCCCGCCCCAGTACTAGGTGGCGTCGAGGTTATCTCACCAACAACTTCATAAAAGAGATTTTCGATGTCGGCGAACTCAGGTACTCCAGAACTGCAACGATAAAATTGTGATGACAACACCTCGGAGCTCAACTCCTCGGGACACTGCCACAACCCCTAAATGTCAGGAAGCACCAAGAACAATGTTCTCGTCACAAAACCATCGGAATGATTCCAAGATACCCGCGTGATCCTAAATTTTTTTAGTGAAATTTGAGATGAGAAGAGTCAAAACTCTACATCACGAGGCCTGACCAGAGTGACGAAGGGACTGAGGAGTAAAAAGAATCCTACTCTCCAATATATATAATCCTAAGACTCAAAACATTTTTCTAGACTCAACAACTTCACCAATTCGATCAAGAAGGGGGCTCCTAAGTCAGGGAAGGCTCTGATTACCAACTTGTAACACCCACGATGCGGCTATATCTCCCACGTGTTGGAGCACGACTGAGAGGCATAGCTGCATAGTAGGCATGTCGCAAGAGGGGTAATCTTTACACATCCCATGTACACAATCGCCACTTCACACAATACATAAATATAGCATTACCTCATCCAGAATACAAACAAGGTCCGACTACGGAACCAAAATAAAAGAAGACCACCCTAATGCTAGATCCCTGATTGCCTCGACTGGGCTCCACTACTGACCAATTGGTAACGAAACAACACAACAAACATGATCTTCATCGAGCTCTTCTTTGAGCTCGGTTGCAACACCTGCACTGTATCATCGGCACCTGCAACTGTTTGGAAGTATCTGTGAGTCACGAGTACTCAGCAATCTCACACCTGCGAGATCAAGACTATTTAAGCTTATGGGTAGGATAGGGCAATGAGGTGGAGCTACAGCAAGCACTAGCATATATGGTGGCTAACTTACGCAAATAAGAGCGAGAAGAGAAGCAAAGCACGGTCGTGAACTAGAAGTGATCAAGAAGTGATCCTGAAACTACTTGCATTCAAGCATAACACAAGAACCATGTTCACTTCCCAGACTCCGCCGAGAAGAGACCATCACGGCTACACACGCGGTTGATGCATTTTAATTAAGTTAAGTTTCAATTTCTCTACAACCACGGGGACGGCTTTCGAAAGTTCAAACCCTTCAGGGGTGTCCCAACTTAGCCCATCACAAGCTCTCACAGTCAACGAAGGATATTCCTTCTCCCAGGAAGACCCGATCAGACTTGGAATCCCGGTTACAAGACATTTCGACAATGGTAAAACAAGACCACCAAGACCGCCCGATGCGCCGACATCCTGATAGGAGCTGCACTTATCTCGTTCTTAGGGAAACACCGAATGAGCGCTCTGTACAACTAAAACCAACCCTCAAGTTTCCTCGAGGTGGTGCTGCAAAGGACTCTAGTTCGGACCAACACTTAGACAAGCACTGGCCCGGGGGGGGCTTAAAATAAAGATGACCCTCGAGAGAGCGACTCCCAAGGGAAAAGTAGGTGGTGGTGAGGCAAATGGTAAAACCAAGGTTGGGCCTTGCTGGAGGAGTTTTATTCAAAGCGAACTGTCAAGGGGTCCCCATAACACCCAACCGTGTAAGGAACGCAAAAATCAAGGAACATAACACCGGTATGGCGGAAACTAGGGCGGTAAGAGTGGAACAAAACACCAGGCATAAGGCTGAGCCTTCCACCCTTTACCAAGTATATAGATGCATTAATTAAATAAGAGATATTGTGATATCCCAACAAAATCCATGTTCCAAACATGTAACAAACTTCATCTTCACCTGCAACTAACAACGCTATAAGAGGGGCTGAGCAAAGCGGTAACATAGCCAAACAACGGTTTGCTAGGACAAGGTGGCTTAGAGGCTTGACATGGCAATGTGGGAGGCATGATATAGCAAGTGGTAGGTATCGCGGCATAGCAATAGAGCGAGCAACTAGCAAGCAAAGATAGAAGTGATTTCAAGGGTATGGTCATCTTGCCTGAGATCCCGCAAGGAAGAACGAGTCCATGAAGAAGACAAACGAACGTAGTCGAACGGATCCTCACAAATGCGACGTTATCGGAACTAACCCGAAGAAGCAATGCCGGAAAGAAGCAACCAACATAGTAAACAACCATCACATAAGCATGGCATGATGCACAACCAAGTATGATGCATGTCCGGTTTAATGATATATGGCATGGCAAAGTGCACAAACAATCCTACAAATTAAGTGGAGCTCAATATGCAACGAGTTGCATATTGACGGAACACCACATGACTTATTTAGTTCACTCCTGGTTAGGTACTCAACAATATTAAAAGTTAATTAGCATGGCAAGGGGTAAAGCAAAGTAAAACTACCTATCTAGGCAAGTTTAAATGAGGCCGGAACAACAAGCAATAAGTCCGAAAAATCCTCATGAGCATAATTATGGATTTGGTACTGTTCTGCCCTAAACCATATTTTAAAGTTATAAGACATGCAAGAAAAGTGCACCATGTTAAACTAGGCATTTTTCTACCCCATTTACATATAATGTTTGTTAAGTTTGGAGCTATGGTTATTTATTTATGAAATAAAGCATTTTAACATGGCATAGGAGCAAATTATATGCAAACAACATTTTAAACATGGATGAAAGTTGCAAATTATGAAACACAAAATTCTAAGCACTTTTCATATATTAAGTTTTTACATGTGATGCAGGGTTGGTGAGTTATTAAATGTATGAACATGAGGGTATTTTCTATAAAACTGCATTCTCTGGAAAAATAGGCAAATTCGCAGATCTGAAAAAATGCTACACTGGGCCGAATCTAGCTGGGCCAAAGGAAGGGAAGAAAAAAAGGAGGCGCTGGGGGGTTTGCCTCACCATGGGCCTTGTACCAGTCGATGGAGGAAGGAGGCTGGTTGCTGGGCCTGCAGTGGTGTGGCCTAGTTCGGTGGATCTGGAGGTCAATGGGCGTGGCGCCGGGCCACTCCAGATCGAGGCGAGGCGCTGGCAGATTGAGCAGCTGGATGCGGCCGATGCATAGGGTGAACGCGGGATATGTCTGGTTCGTCCTCGACTCCTTCCTGCAGCAGGGACCGGGCGGTTCTTGGCGCCAGCCTCAACCTGTCGCTCGAAGCAGAGGAACGAGCGGTGAACTTGACGACGGGGAGGGAGATGCTGGGCCTGGCAACGCGGGAGCAACGATGCGGTCAACGGACGCCGCTGGTGCGCTCGTTCACCTCGCGTGGACGGAGCGGAAGGGGGGCCGAGGCGACGCGAGCGAAGTAGCGTAGCGCGGCAGAAATCAACGGGCAAGGCAGCGTGAAGCAGGGACGACGAAGACCGCTGGCGTCGGATCCGGGTCGCGGGACGGTGGGCGAGGGTGATGCCGGTGAGGATCCACGGCGGTGGCGCTCCATCCAGTGGCCATGGTGAGGTCCCTGTTCGTCCTGAAGAACGAGAGGCCGCGAGGTGAGGTGCTGGAGAGAGAGAGAGAGAGAGGCGAGGTCGGCCTGTTCGGTGGTGCTCCGGAGGGATCCGGTCGCTGGAGACGGACGGCGGCTGTGGCGACCCGACCCAAATGGATCAAGCCTACTGTGATCCGGTGTCATCCCTGGATCAGTAATGCTGACACCACACAGTACATCCAAGGATTTATAGCAGAGTGGCAATCACACACTTATTACATCGTTGTCTCAAAGAGAACTTATTACAATAAATATGGCTTAAGGCCAACTAGTGTCAATAACAGCGGAAGACTTGGAAGATAAATGGGTCCATCAACTCCAACGGCATCACTGAGTATAGGACCACGACCTAAAACACCTTACTCGTCGTCTGAAAAGTCTGCAACATGAAAGTTGCAGCCCGAAAACGGGTCAGCACATGGAATATGCTGGCAATGTAACACATAGAGAGTAATGGAATGAAACAGCTATACTATATGCATATATGGCTGGTGGAAAGCTCTATGGTTACAGTATTGCGTAAAGCCAGTTTTTCGCTACTGCAAAGGAATAAATTTATTTAACTATCATGGTAGTTGTGAAACATCGAGAATGGTTGACAGCATTCCGATCCCAATTAAGTGAACAATTAAAACCCATCAAAATTAATTAGAAGTAACATGATGAGATTCACATGATATTCAAGTACTAGATACTCAAGATGTCCATAACCGGGGACACAGCTAATCATGATTAGTTTGTTACACTCTGCAGAGGTTTGCGCACTTTTCCCCACAAGACTCGATTGCCTCCGTTGGATTTCTCGCACTACAAGGTGTTTGAGAAACGGATGACCGAGACACACTCTTTCAGAAGCGCTAGCACCTTACGATGGATAGACCGGTACACCTACTTTCCCCTACATCTGCTAGTCTACCCTGTAAGAGTTCGCACGACTTAATCAACTATGCCAGAGCCCATAATGGCTTGTGGCTGCACACGGAAGTTACTAGCATGAATGATCTTATGATCCCTTTGAGCCTGGGTGGCGGTCCAAAATAAAACAAGCAAGTCCTGATAGACATCAGGTGCCTCAATCCACCCAGATGTGTGTTTAAGTTGCCACCTTAGATAAACCATTAATATACAACACTCACATCTGTCATGGATATCACTCACCCAATCCACGTCTACTAGCATAGCATGGCGTAATAAGCAAACGTAGAAGTAACTCCCAAAGGTTTCATAATAATACAGGTAATAGGTACTACCTCATCTACTTCCCATCCCACAATTTAATTAGATCCTAATCATGCAATGTGTGAGTATTGACCTAATGCAATAAAACATGGGTTGTAGAAAAGGTATGATCAAAGTGTTACTTGCCATGCTGATGATCCGCGAGTCCTAGGGTTTCGAAATAACAGGCGGCGCAATCCGGGAAATCTATCATAGACAAACAACAAGCACACAATAAGTATTCATCTAATGCACAGGTAAAACTCGAAAAAGAGAACAAACCAGAAAGTTCAACTTAAGAACTCCAGTTGCAAAGAAAGAACGAACCGAACAAAGAAACGGAAAACAAACGGCGGAAGAAAACAACTCGGTTCTAGAAAGTTGAATCTAGGTCAAATTTTACCATAGAAAAACTTTGTTAAAGTTGATTAGACGGAACGGTGGTTTCGAAACGAAACTCCAGGCGCTTGAATCACCTGATTTCGATAAACGAGCGAGAAGAAAGACTAGAACGAAGATCGGATCTGAGATCGCGATCGCGGAATAAATCCGACCAGAAAGAAAACGAAGAATGGTTAAACGAACGGACATTCGTTAACCGGGAATAATCGGTGATCACGTTCGTTGAGACGAACGGTCTGAAGAAGAACGAAAACCGATCTAGGGTTTTCGGAAAAGAAACCGAAAAGAAACGGAAAACCGATCTAGGGTTTCGGAAGAAAACCGAAACAAAACCGGAAAGAAAAACGGAAAAAGAATCGGAAGAAAACGGAACGGTTCTCTTAAGAAAAACCGAACTGGGGAAGGAAAAGAGAGGCACGGCTACCTCGGGAGGCGGGGCTCCGGGCGACGGCGGCGGCGGCGGCTATAGGCGGCGGCTTGGGGCTGCGCGCTGCTGCTTGTTGTGGCTTGGGGATTGATGTGGGGAGAGGGGGGGTTATGGGGGTATTTATATAGGTGAGGGAAGAGGAGACTTGGGGGAGGGGGCAAGAAAAAGGGAAGGAAAAGGAAAGAAAAAAATGAAATGGAGTCCTACTAGGACTCCTGCCTAGTGGCGGCGGCGGCTGCCTGCGCTGGGCGCTAGGCGCGCGCGACGGGGAGGCCTGGCCGGCCGGCCTGCTGGCTGGGCCTTGGCCCAAGGCGCTGCCGATTTTTTTTAAATCGGTTTCGCGCGCAGAAAAACACAGAAAAGAAAATCTAAACGAACTCCGAAAAATCTAAAGTAAATTTTCCCCGACTCCTAAAAATGAGTCGAACAAAATGAACTTTTTTTCGGGCCAAAATGCAATTTTTGAAAACGCGCATTTTTCCCTATCCAAATAAAATGCAAACAAACACCGGAAAACAAAATTTGATTTATTCATTAAATCTTCATTTTTCCTAAATTGGGAAAAGTCATGTTATTTCCCTTTCTCATATTTTAGCATCAGAAAAAATAATTGAAGATAAAATAAATAAATCAAATGATCCTCTTTTCAAAATTTGAGAAAGCTCAAATATGAAAATGACGAAATCTCCAACTCTCTCCGAGGGTCCTTGAGTTGCGTGAAATTTCTAGGATCAACCAAAATGCAAGAAAATATGATATGCATATGATCTATGTATAACATTCCAAATTGAAAATTTGGGATGTTACAAAACCTACCCCCCTTAGGATGAATCTCGCCCTCGAGATTCGGGTTGGCTAGAAAATAGGTCAGGGTGGTCCTTGAGCAAATCTTCTTCTCTCTCCCAGGTGGCTTCATCCTCTGAGTGGTGGTTCCACTGAACTTTGCAAAACATGATAACCTTGCTGCGGGTGACTCTGCTGGCAAACTCGAGAATCTTGACTGGCTTCTCCTCATATGTTAGGTCATCCTTCAACTGAATCGCTTCAAGCGGTACTGTATCTCTTAGCGGTACCTCCGCCATCTCGGCGTGACATCTCTTCAGCTGAGAAACATGGAATACATCATGAACTCCTAACAGTCCCTCTAGTAATTCCAACTTATAAGTGACTTCTCCCATACGTTGCAAGATCTTGTACGGTCCAACGAAACGCGGTGCTAATTTTCCCTTAACTCCAAAGCGCTTAACTCCTCGAAGTGGGGATACTCGAAGATACACTCTGTCTCCCGTTTTGTAAACTGTCTGCTTGCATTTAGAATCTGCGTAGCTCTTCTGCCTGGACTGGGCTACCTTGAGCCTATCGCGAATCAACTTAACTTTCCGTTCAGACTCCTTAATCAAATCTGGTCCAAAGAGCTGACGGTCTCCAACTTCGTCCCATGACAACGGTGTCCTGCACCTCCTTCCGTATAAAGCTTCGAAAGGTGCCATTTTCAAACTGGTTTGATAACTGTTGTTATAAGAAAACTCCGCATACGGCAAATTATCGTCCCAACTAGATCCATAATCTAGTGCACAGGCTCTCAGCATATCTTCCAGAATCTGATTGACTCTCTCAGTCTGTCCATACGTCTGTGGGTGAAAAGCTGTACTGAACTCTAGTCTGGTTCCCAAAGTTTCATGCAACTGATTCCAAAACTTTAAGGTAAATTGGGTCCCTCTATCTGATACGATACTCCTCGGAACTCCATGCAAACAAATGATCGTAGTCATGTATATCTTTGCCAACTTAGCACTGGTGTAAGTGGTCTTAACTGGAATGAAATGTGCTACCTTCGTCAAATGATCAACTACTACCCATATCGAGTCATAGCCTGCTTTCGTCCTGGGTAGTCCTATGATAAAATCCATGCCTATCTTATCCCACTTCCATTCGGGTATCGGCAATGGTTGCAACAATCCTGCTCGCTTCTGATGTTCTGCCTTTACTCTATGACACACATCACAAACTGCTACATATGCTGCAATATCCTTCTTCATTCCGGTCCACCAGAATGTTTCCTTCAAATCCAAATACATCTTGGTATTTCCTGGGTGAATCGAATAAGGTGAATCATGTGCCTCTTGCAGAATCAACTTTCTGATCTCCGGGTCATTGGGTACATAAACACGGTCTTCAAACCATAGGGTATCGTGCTCATCCTCACGAAATCCCTTAGCTTTTCCTTTGCTCAGTTTCTCCTTTATAGAAGCAATCTCCTTCTCAGATTTCTGAGCCTCTCTGATTTTATCCATCAATGTTGATTGAATCTCCAATGCTGCTACATAGCCTCTCGGAACTATTTCCAAACATAGCTCACGATGGTTTTCTGATAACTCCTTTGGTATTTCTCCCGTCATTAACGTATTGACATGGCTCTTACGGCTCAATGTGTCAGCTACTACATTAGCTTTTCCGGGATGGTAATGCAATCTCATATCATAATCCTTGATGAGCTCGAACCATCTCCTTTGACTGAGGTTCAACTCCTTCTGAGTGAAAATGTACTTCAAACTCTTATGATCCGTGTACACCTCACAATGATTTCCAATGAGAAAATGTCTCCATGTCTTCAATGCATGCACTACGGCTGCTAACTCCAAATCATGGGTGGCATAATTCAACTCATGAGGCTTCAGTTGTCGTGAAGCATACGAGACAACTCTCCCTTCCTGCATAAGTACTGCTCCAAGTCCTCGACGTGAAGCGTCGCAATACACCTGATAATCCTTAGTCTGATCTGGCAATATCAACACTGGTGAGGTAAGCAAACGTTTCTTCAACTCCTGGAAACTAGCCTCACACTCCTCAGTCCATTTGAACTTATTATCCTTCTTCAACAATTCAGTCATAGGCTTCGCAATCTTTGAGAAATTCTCAATAAATCTCCAGTAGTATCCTGCGAGTCCAAGAAAACTCCGGATCTCTCCAACTGTCGTTGGTGCTTCCCATTCGGTTATGGTCTCAACCTTTGTGGGGTCAACTACTATACCTTCTCCGGATATAACATGTCCAAGAAATCCAACTTCCTTTAACCAAAACTCACATTTGCTAAATTTGGCATATAACTGATGTTCCCTTAGTTTCTCCAAAACCAAACGCAAATGTTCCTTATGCTCCTCTTCATTCTTTGAATAAACCAGGATGTCATCAATGAACACTACGACGAACTTATCCAAAAACTCCATAAACACTTTGTTCATCAGGTTCATAAAATAGGCAGGTGCGTTAGTCAATCCAAATGACATAACGGTATACTCATACAATCCTTATCTTGTGGTGAATGCTGTCTTGGGTATGTCCTGCTCTCGAATCTTCAACTGATGGTACCCTGATCGCAAGTCGATCTTGGAAAACACCTTAGCTCCTTGCAAACGATCAAACAGATCATTAATCATTGGCAGTGGGTACTTGTTCTTGATGGTTACTTCGTTCAATCCTCGATAATCAACAACCATCCTTAAGGATCCATCCTTCTTCTCCACTAGAAGTACGGGTGATCCCCAAGGCGAAGAACTTGGGCGAATGTAACTTTATCCAATAACTCCTTAATCTGGTTCTTAATTTCTACCAAATCCTTTGCTGGCATCCGGTACGGTCGCTTCGATATTGGGCCTGTACCTGGCAATAACTCAATCAAAAACTCAATGTCTCTATCCGGTGGCATTCCTGACAACTCTTATGGAAATACATCAGGAAACTCCTTTACCACTGGTACTTCCTCCTGCACTACTCCTGTTAGGCAATTTACTTGTGTCCTGTTTGGCACATGCCGGGATACATACTTGATCCTTCTTCCTTCTAGCGTGGTAAGCAAAATTGTCTTACTGGCGCAATCGATGTTTCCTCCATACATCGACAGCCAATCCATACCGAGAATTACATCAAACCTTGGGATTCCAGAATAATTAAATCCGTTGGGAAAACATGCCTTCCTATACTTATTGGCACTTGAAAACATCCTTGTCTGGCCATGTACTCTGCTCCTGGCGAGCCTACTAGCATAGGCGTTTTAAGAACCCTAGTGGGCAGGCTATACTTTTCCACAAATCCCCTTGATATGTATGAATGCGATGCACCAGTATCAAAAAGAACGAGTGCGGTAAATGACTTAACCAAAAACTTACTGATTACTGCATCAGGCTGATCTTCAACCTCCTCCACATTAACGTGGTTCACCTGTCCCCTATTGAAAGGGTTCGGCTTCTTCCCAGAGCTTCCATTTCCATTTCCATTATGGCCTTCAGGACATTCATTAGCATAATGTCCGGTCTTCTGGCACTTGAAACAGGTGACTTGACTCAGATCTCTCTTGGTTGGGGTCGATGGGGTGGTACGGTTCTGGCCGTTGCTTCCTCCATTCCCATTACCATTCCTGTGGCCATTATGGTTGTGCGAGCTACCTCCTCCATGGGTATGCTGAAACTGAAATCCCGGTTTAGGGGTAAAACGGGGCTTCTGCTGGGCTCCAGAGTTATACTTCCCCTGTCCATACTTCCGCTTACGGTTCTCAATCTGCTGTTGCTTCCCTTCAATCATGATGGCACGATCTACCAACTCCTGGTAGTTGTTGAAACTTGCTACCATCAACTGCATACTCAATTCATCATTCAGTCCTTCCAGGAATTTCTCCTGCTTAGTTGCATCCGTAGCAACGTCATCTGGGGCATAACGTGCTAACTTACTAAAGTTGTCAACGTACTGGCCAACTGTCCTTCCTCCTTGGCGTAAGTTGCAAAACTCACGCTTCTTCATGGCCATAGCTCCTGCTGAAACATGGGCGGTGCGGAAAGCTTGCTGAAACTGATCCCATGTGACAGTGTCGACTGGGTAAGTGGCTGTGAAATTCTCCCACCATGCTGCCGCGGGTCCGTCAAGCTGATGTGCGGCAAACTTCACTTTCTCACCATCTGTGCATCCTGCAGTGGTCAACTCCCTTCCTATCTTGCGGAGCCAATCGTCTGCTACTATTGGCCCGGTGCTACTGGAAAACACCGGCGGATTCAGTCTAAGGAAACGGGCTAGGTGGTCAACAGGTGGTGGTGGTGGTGGGTTGTTGTTGTTGTTCTGCTGGTTCTGGACTAACATCTGCATCAATTGATTCTGTTGCTGGATCAACTGAGTGAGCTCCGGCGGAAATCCATTGTCATGTCTCCGAGGCATCTGAGGGTTTAGAAAAGACGAGATTTAAGAATAGAGTGAGGTCTAGAGAGAAAACACTACCCCAATGCACATGAGCAAATGCACACAAAATCACTTCATTCAATTCAAACAAGGGCATACAATCGATCTAACTATCGCAAAAGTGCTCGAACTAATGTTTACATGGGGGAAATACTACTACTAATTGGTGGTCATCTAGAAATTTGAACCGGTGGAAGACTCCATGATGTCCGCTCCAGCTTCGTCTTCAAAGTCGGGTTCACTTGGATCCGAATCGGTGTCGTCGATGATGATGTAGTTATCCGGACATGCGACGTACTCGTCTTCCTTCCTGGATGCTAACTTCCTCTTGAGTTCTTCAATTTCCTGCTTAAGATCGCCATTTTGTCTTGCTAGAGCTACAATCTCGTCCATGTAGTCCTTGCGTGTAGCCTTCAGTTCTCCTTCTAACTCGATGATCCTTGCCTTCGCATTCCTCAACTCTATCATGTCATTGCACATCTGGTTCTCGTGGCGTCAAATGTGCTGGTTTAACTCCTGGATGAAAGCTGCAATGGATCTATCCTTCTTGGTGCTGACTAACTCGCATTGTTCATATCGGCATCCGCAAATCTGGTAGATAGTGTCCTTGAGGTCTTCTTGGTAAACTTCTCCAATGCGTCCTATGGTGATATGATCTGCCATGCTCTTTCCCAGACTCCAGGTTGGTGCATTGAAAACACTATCTATGGGCTTCGTGATTGGCGTGAATGTCCTTCCCGGAACGTGAGCTTGAATCTTCCAGCGCTCCTCTTCAAGCAGTGTGGCGTTGAATTTGTCGGTGAAGCTTGGTAGTCCAATGTTCAGGTACTTAGTGACTTCCTTCAAGTGAAATCCAAAAGGTGTGCCTTCATCCGGTTGAGCGTACTTAATCTTCGCATTCGTCATCCTAAAAGACTAGAAAAGATGAGGAGTTTAGAAAATGAGAAGAGAATAGTGATCTATGGCTTTAACTTAGTGGTCGTGTCCTACAGTCAGCATGTGCTCTGATACCATTCTCTGTGGCGACCCGACCCAAATGGATCAAGCCTACTGTGATCCGGTGTCATCCCTGGATCAGTAATGCTGACACCACACAGTACATCCAAGGATTTATAGCAGAGTGGCAATCACACACTTATTACATCGTTGTCTCAAAGAGAACTTATTACAATAAATATGGCTTAAGGCCAACTAGTGTCAATAACAGCGGAAGACTTGGAAGATAAATGGGTCCATCAACTCCAACGGCATCACTGAGTATAGGACCACGACCTAAAACACCTTACTCGTCGTCTGAAAAGTCTGCAACATGAAAGTTGCAGCCCGAAAACGGGTCAGCACATGGAATATGCTGGCAATGTAACACATAGAGAGTAATGGAATGAAACAGATATACTATATGCATATATGGCTGGTGGAAAGCTCTATGGTTACAGTTTTGCGTAAAGCCAGTTTTTCCCTACTGCAAAGGAATAAATTTATTTAACTATCATGGTAGTTGTGAAACATCAAGAATGGTTGACAGCATTCCGATCCCAATTAAGTGAACAATTAAAACCCATCAAAATTAATTAGAAGTAACATGATGAGATTCACATGATATTCAAGTACTAGATACTCAAGATGTCCATAACCGGGGACACGGCTAATCATGATTAGTTTGTTACACTTTGCAGAGGTTTGCGCACTTTTCCCCACAAGACTCGATCACCTCCGTTGGATTTCTCGCACTACAAGGTGTTTGAGAAACGGATGACCGAGACACAGTCTTTCAGAAGCGCTAGCACCTTACGATGGATAGACCGGTACACCTACTTTCCCCTACATCTGCTAGTCTACCCTGTAAGAGTTCGCACGACTTAATCAACTATGCCAGAGCCCATAATGGCTTGTGGCTGCACAAGGAAGGTACTAGCATGAATGATCTTATGATCCCTTTGAGCCTGGGTGGCGGTCCAAAATAAAACAGGCAAGTCCTGATAGACATCAGGTGCCCCAATCCACCCAGATGTGTGTTTAAGTTGCCACCTTAGATAAACCATTAATATACAACACTCACATCTGTCATGGATATCACTCACCCAATCCACGTCTACTAGCATAGCATGGCGTAATAAGCAAACGTAGAAGTAACTCCCAAAGGTTTCATAATAATACAGGTAATAGGTACTACCTCATCTACTTCCCATCCCACAATTTAATTAGATCCTAATCATGCAATGTGTGAAGATTGATCTAATGCAATAAAACATGGGTCGTAGAAAAGGTATGATCAAAGTGTTACTTGCCTTGCTGATGATCCGCGAGTCCTAGGGTTTCGAAATAACAGGCGGCGCAATCCGGGTAATCTATCGCAGACAAACAACAAGCACACAATAAGTACTCATCTAATGCACAGGTAAAACTCGAACAAGAGAACGAACCAGAAAGTTCAACTTAAGAACTCCGGTTGCAAAGAAAGAACGAACCGAACAAAGAAACGGAAAACAAACGGCGGAAGAAAACAACTCGGTTCTAGCAAGTTGAATCTAGGTCAAATTTTACCATAGCAAAACTTTGTTTAAGTTGATTAGACGGAACGGTGGTTTCAAAATGAAACTCCAGGCGCTTGAATCACCTGATTCCGATAAACGAGCGAGAAGAAAGACTAGAACGAAGATCGGATCTGAGATCGCGATTGCGGAATAAATCCGACGAGAAAGAAAACGAAGAACGGTTAAACGAACGGACGTTCGTTAACCGGGAATAATCGGTGATCACGTTCGTTGAGACGAACGGTCTGAAGAAGAACGAAAACCGATCTAGGGTTTTCGGAAAAGAAACCGAAAAGAAACGGAAAACCGATCTAGGGTTTCGGAAGAAAACCGAAACAAAACCGGAAAGAAAACGGAAAAAGTATCGGAAGAAAATGGAACGGTTCTCTTAAGAAAAACCGAACCGGGGAAGGAAAAGAGAGGCGTGGCTACCTCGGGAGGCGGGGCTCCGGGCGGCGGCGGCGGCGGCTAAGGGGCGCGGCGGCGGCTAAGGGCGGCGGCGGCGGCTATAGGCGGCGGCTTGGGGCTGCGCGCTGCTGCTTGCTGCGGCTTGGGGATTGATGTGGGGAGAGGGGGGGTTATGGGGGTATTTATATAGGTGAGGGGAGAGGAGACTTGGGGGAGGGGGCAAGAAAAAGAGAAGGAAAAGGAAAGAAAAAAAATGAAACGGAGTCCTACTAGGACTCCTGCCTAGTGGCGGCGGCGGCTGCCTGCGCTGGGCGCTAGGCGCGCGCGACGGGGAGGCCTGGCCGGCCGGCCTGCTGGCTGGGCCTTGGCCCAAGGCGCTGCGGATTTTTTTTAAATCGGTTTCGCGCGCAGAAATACACAGAAAAGAAAATCTAAACGAACTCCGAAAAATCTAAAGTAAATTTTCCCCGACTCCTAAAAATGAGTTGAACAAAATGAACTTTTCTCCGGGCCTAAAATGCAATTTTTGAAAACGCGCATTTTTCCCTATCCAAATAAAATGCAAACAAACACCGGAAAACAGAATTTGATTTATTCATTAAATCTTCATTTTTCCTAAATTGAGAAAAGTCATGTTATTTCCCTTTCTCATATTTTGGCATCGGAAAAAATAATTGAAGATAAAATAAATAAATCAAATGTTCCTCTTTTCAAAATTTGAGAAAGCTCAAATATGAAAATGACGAAATCTCCAACTCTCTCCGAGGGTCCTTGAGTTGCGTGAAATTTCTAGGATCAACCAAAATGCAAGAAAATATGATATGCATATGATCTATGTATAACATTCCAAATTGAAAATTTGGGATGTTACAGCGGCGAAGCAGCGAGGTTGAAGGAGGTAGTGCCTCGGGTGACTGGCCATTGGTGCGAGGCACGGCAAATCGCTTGGGCTCGGGAGGCTTGCGCGCGCGGCTGCTCAGGGAGGCCAGGGCTTGGATCGAGGAGCAACAGTGGAGAGCGATGGTTGGCTGGTGGCTGGTTCGATGGATCTGGGAGGATCCCGAGGAAGGAGGGAGTTGGTCGGCTGGCGGTGGAGAGGGGATGGATGGATTCGACTAGGGTTTGATCCGGATATATATACCGAATGGATTTGGGTAGGGTCGTTTGAATCCCTCCGATCGTAATCGGACGGTCGAGAAAAATATAGGTTAGGAAGCCCAATTAACAAAATGGAGATGTTTTGTAGATGTTTGGGGATGTTCCGGATCCAACGGTGACGACTGCCCGGGTCAGGTCCGGGTCAGCTTTCGGACGTGCGCGCGAGGAGGGGTCGGTTGAAACTTGTGGGCTATGCAGAAGGCCTCGGGCTGAGAGGAGAGAAGAGGGAGAGACCCGACGGCAGTTTCCGGAGACCGAAAACATCCGACGTTTGACCAGCTATACTGCCGCTATAGGTTTAACGGTTGGGCTATTAAATGGACTTCGAACGCGATGAAATTTAACAGGCAGTCTACCAACACTAAAATAAGACCGCAGGCCAACTTTCAACCCATTCCAAGAAAATTTTCTGGCCACTTATAAAATAATATTTTGGACGTGCCGCGGGCGCGTGCAAGTGTGTCTGGACTCAGAACGGACAACGGAATGAACAGGGAAACCTGGACGGAAGCAAGTTTTGAAAACATGATGATGCAATGCACATGATGACATGGTAAGATGCAAAATTCAAGCAAATGACAAGGCAACAACAGCGAATAACTGGGAGACACCTGGCGCAACGGTCTCGGGGCGTCACATCCTGGAAGGCCTCGGCTTCCAACGCCTCCTCCTCCCAGCCCGGCTCAAGGAACAAGCCAGGGTAATCTTCCAACGCATACTCCTGGTCTATCATGTGGGGCACATAGGCCTCCGAGGCCGCCGCCCTGAGGACCTCGCCGAAGTGCCCCAGGCTCGACGTTGCGCCGCCGTGAGGATGGTAGGGCGGTACTCCACCGAGGGCGCGGGTGGCAACACTCGTGCCCGTGTCCATTGGAGGCGGCGCGGGCGCGAGTGGGCTTCCGGTGCTTTTGGTCGCGCTGGTGTTTATGACGCCTCTTGGAGCACCTGGGGTGTGCGGGCGTGGCGAGGCCCGCCATGCGATCCAGTCGTGGCCTGAGGCGTAAGCAGGGAGTAGAAGGGCAGTGCTCCCGAGGCCGCGGCATCCAGTAGCTGGGCGACACGCTCCAGCAATGCATCCCGACCGCTCTCCATCAGCTGGCATCGCAGGAGCTCCCGAGCCACCGTGACTGCGGCCCTCATGTTTGCTTGTTCCCGTCGGGTGTGCGGCACCATGGCTGCAGCGTGGCTTGAGGCCCTTGCAGCTGCCCGCACTTGTCGTGGAGTCAGGGTGGACGGTGTTTGACTGCTCCGCCCGCGCCGCCCGGGGTGCGGGGTTGAGGACTTCTTGGGCGGAAGGAGCCACCCGGGCCGGCCAAGCTGCTGAGCGGTCGGTGTTCGTCCTTGCGTCGCCGGACATCGGAACCACGGGGCGTCAGCAGATCAACCGAGTGAAGAGAAGCTCTGGTGCACCCCTACCTGGCGTGCCAAATGTCGGATTTCGGGTTCCGGCAAAACCCTTGAGGTTCGAACACTGGGTTGCGCACAAAGATCTCTCCCCCTCCCTAGCTCGCACACTCCCCAATCTCACGGCCTAGCTCGACGAACCCAAAGAACATGAGACACAAGATTTATACTGGTTCGGGCCACCGATGTGATGTAATACCCTACTCTAGTGTGGTGTGGTGGATTGCCTCTTGGGCTGAGGATGAACAGTTACAAGGGAAGAACAACCTCCTGAGGAGAGGTGTTCTTGTGCTCGGTGAGCTTGTGAGACTGGGGATGATTGGGATGAGGCGATCCCTTTCTATGGTGTTGTCTAGTCCTATATATAGAGGCCCTGGTCCACTTCCCAAATATTGTGCGGGAAGGGATCCCACAACGGCCAAATTCGAAGGGAGACAACTAGTACAAGTTACCCTGACAAAAGTAGTCTTCGCCTGCCAAAGGCTCTGGTGGTAACGCCGTCTTCGGCTCCACGGTGACCTCCGACCTGCTGTCCTGCTGGTCTTGGTCGTATTGCACCGATATGGAAACCTGTGCCTGATGCCTCGGAACTCCTCGCCTGCGCTTGTCCCTTTAGCACCAAAGAGGAAACAAGGACACTTCGCGCGCTGGCGCCTGCCTAGCGCCCGCCTGGCTTGAGTCGTCATGGCTTGCATCACAGAAACCACGCGAGGTGTACCTTGCCTTGATCTCTCCGGCCCTCGCGAGCCAGCCTGGTGAGGCCGCCCCTGAGGAGGTCTTGCGCCGTCCTCCTCGCGAGGCTTGGCCCCTCGCGAGGGTTTTGAGTGTTTTCTAGTGAAGGTGGGCCGTATAGGGCTGCTGGCGGAGCCACACTGTAGGGCGCAGGCCGCAAGTCTGGGGACCCCCCTTCCCAGAACACCGATAGCCAGTGCAAGCACCATGGCCCATCGGCAGCGATATTGGTGTGACGGTCCTTGGGCGCACAATCGACAAATTGTAGAAGAGGTTTGATGAGCAGTTTGCCATCCATGATGCAAAATATCTAGAGCTGCTCAGCGGCATGATCGACGACCCACCCAAAGAGCCGCCGTCACCAGTGCTCATCGAGAGCCTGATGCCCCGCAAGGAATGGGCAGAGGACCTCTGCGATTTAGTCAAGAGACAGGAAGCCTGCAGCTTCATCAATGCTCGCGGCGGCTGTGTCAATGTCTATCCCGATGATGTGGTGGCCAAGCTCGAGCGCATCCTTGGCGGAGTTGACGTCCCCGACGAAGTAAAACATCGCCAACGTGATACCTTGAGGATGCAGGTGATGAAAGTAATTTGCTACCAGGCCAGATACATGGAAATGGAGCGGTTCTACGGAGATATCATGCGTGTGATTGCATGCTGTCAAGCTCTTCTGGAAGAGGCCCAGCAGCCCCAAGAGCCTCCCAGCACCAGTAGCTCCGTAGGTGGAGGCGGGATGGGACACTTGGGGTGAACGGCCACAAGGGTGCTATGCTGATCATGGAGTCCGAGAAGACCATCGTCGGAAGGCAGCCAGCTCAGCCTTTTAGCCTATATTTTATTATAATTGTATGCATATGTAGGTCGTTAGTGTTCTAGGCCTTGCCACATGTGGCATTTTAAATTATCCTGAATATGTAAGACAATTATTAACAGTTGCCATTGTAAATTTGCCTCAACAGCGAGAAGAGCGCGTGTAGGTACGCCAGAGCGGAGCGCGCCACGGCCGCCTCAATGGCGAGAAAACATGCGGATGGACGCGATCAGAGCATGCCGCGGCCGCCACAATGGCGAGCAATCACATGGTCAACTTTGTGCCATCAATAAATTTTGACCTTGTTTCTCGTCACATTGCAGATTACAATGCAATAAGTAATTGCAAATCTGTTCACACCTATCAAACTAATATTTGTTCATACTTAGCACCGGGCTATAAAAACTACCCACTCGAAAATTACTTCACGGTTTCTCTCCTCATCACCCACAAAACTGGTCTTTCCTATCAAGTCGTTCCGCCATGACTGGTAGGAGGAGTTTCGGGTGGACATATATCCAGGAAGCAAAGACCAAGGCCGCGGAAGCACTAGAGAGGTCCCGCTGCGAAGCGGCAGCCACAACAGAGATGTCCCGGTGCGCCGCGAAGCCCTTGAATGAGCTCTCACGGGCACGCGAGGGCTCTCACAAGCGCACTCGCTGCGTCGGCCATTGCGTTGAGCTGGCGTTCCTGGAGCCCTTGGCCAGCGACGACGACATTCTCGCTGGCGTCATTAAGCAGCAGGAGCTGGTCGATGGCTTGATGAAGCTGCTCGAGATCAGTAATGCCTCGGTTGACAAGGAGACCGGCCTCGTTGAACAACTCATGGGTGAAAATGCGAAGCTCCTCAAGGAGCGCGCCGAGAAGGAGGAGGAGGCTGCCGGCTGGAAGATGTTGCATGAGTAGAGTAGTGCCTCGGGGATGACGCTGACAGCGGTCATCGAGGAACTCATGGGTGACTTGAGGAAGCTCCGGATCGAGTGCGAGCAGGACGTTGAGGAATCCGTGGCTACTTTCAAGAAAAGTCATGAGGAATTGAAGAAGGAGCTAGAGGATGTCATCGCCCGACAATCCATCGACGAGTTGAGACAGTAGCGACCTAGATTGTTGTTGGTGATTTCCTTCTTCTCTTGCCCCTGTGTCTTGCAGGCTTTGTCGCATGTGGCATTTTAAATTATCCGGAATATGTAAGACAATTATTATCTGCGCCATTGTAAATTTGTCATCGTATTAACCGTTGCCATTTTATTTGTCATCGTATTAACCATTGATGTCTACTACACAACCTTCTTCTTGTAGACATTGTTGGGCCTCCAAGTGTAGAGGTTTATAGGATAGTAGCAATTTTCCCTCAAGTGGATGACCGCTTATCAATCCGTGGGAGGCGTAGGATGAAGATGGCCTCTCTCAAACAACCCTACAACCAAATAGCAAAGAGTCTCATGTGTCCCCAGCAAACCCAATACAATGGTAAATTGTATAGGTGCACTAGTGCGACGAAGAGATGGTGATACAAGTGCAATATGGATTGTAGATATAGGTTTTTGTAATCTGAAAATATAAAAAAGCAAGGTAACTAATGATAAAAGTGAGCACAAACGGTATTGCAATGCTTCGAAACAAGGCCTAGGGTTCATACTTTCACTAGTGCAAGTTCTCTCAACAAGGATAACATAATTAGATCATATAACTATCCCTCAACATGCAATAAAGAGTCACTCCAAAGTCACTAATATCAAAGAACAAACAAAGAGATTATTGTAGGGTACGAAACCACCTCTAAGTTATTCTTTTTGATCAATCCATTGTGCTATTCCTATAACTGTGACAAACAGCCCTAGAGTTCATAGTAAAATAACACCTTAAGACAAAAACAAACCAAAACCCTAATGTCACCTAGATACTCCAATGTCACCTCAAGTATCCGCGGGTATGATTATACGATATGCATCACACAATCTCAGATTCATCTATTCAACCAACACAAAGAACTTCAAAGAGTGCCCCAAAGTTTCTACGGGAGAATCAAGACGAACACGTGTGACAACCCCTATGCATAAGTTCAGAAGGTCACAGAACTCGCAAGTTGATCACCAAAACATACATCAAGTGGATCACGTGAATATCCCATTGTCACCATAGATAAGCACATGCAAGACATACATCAAGTGTTCTCAAATCCTTAAAGACTCAATCCGATAAGATAACTTCAAAGGGAAAACTCAATTCATCACAAGGAGATAGAGGGGGAGAAGCATCATAAGATCCAACTATAATAGCAAGGCTCGCGGTCCATCAAAATCGTGCCATATCAAGAACACGAGAGAGAGAGAGAGAAAGAGATCAAACACATAGCTACTGGTAGATACCCTTAGCCTCGAGGGTGAACTACTCCCTCCTCATCATGGAGAACGCCCGGATGATGAATATGGCCACCGGTGATGATTCCCCCCTCCTGCAGGGTGCCGGAACAGGGTCCCGATTGGTTATTGGTGGCTACAGAGGCTTGCGGCGGCGGAAATCACGATGTAGGTCTCTTTTCGAGGGTTTCTGTATTTATAGGAATTTTTGGCGTCGGTCTCACATTAGGGGGGTCTCCGAGACATCCACGAGGCAGGGGGGCGCACCCAGGGTGTAGGGCGCGCTCTCCACCCTCGTGGATGGCTCGGGACTCTTCTGGCCCAACTATTTTACTCCCGGGGCTTCTTTTGGTCCATAAAAAATCATCAAAAATTGGCACGTCAATTGGACTCCATTTAGTATTCCTTTTCCGTAAAA